>NC_056726.1:1246749880-1246804880 GCF_019279795.1 Protopterus annectens
AACTGTTGAGTAATTTGCAATAATGGAATGAGAAATAAGAAACGTGCATGAAGAGCAAGTATTGAGTAACATACTGTTCTGAAGATCAGCCAGGCAGTCAATTATTTTATCAAACTTCTGACTAAACATATGAATGGATTTATATTTCTCGGTCCATCATGTCTCCACGGAAGAGGTATATTTGGTACTAATGCTCATCATTTTGGACTGTCACAGAAAAAAATTAATCTTGTTGATAACGTCAACAGAACTACGTATTTCAGGACCATCATTCAGATCACACTGACTATCCACTGTGCTGTGCTTCTCACAGACTAAACCTTGTAAAGGCTGCTTGCTTTTGGATACTTTGCATGAATCTTTGCTTGAACACTGGATGCTTGCCATTATGAAGCAGCCATCATAGCCTTGTCCGAGTAACTTGTCCAAGTCTAGGCTGTACTTTGTATCAAATGTCATTGTCAATGAATGCATAGTGTGCATCTTTCACAAAAATGTGAACAAAACCAATAGTTATTCTAATCATGTTTCAAAACTTTCAGTATGTTGAGTCTTGCGAGGTCAGATGTGTGCATCCCAGGATTGCAGATCTGTACATGTAATCAATTTCAAGGAGGCCCATCCCTCCTTCAGAAGGGGGAATATATAATGTTGGTATGCACTGATTTTTTTATAAATCACTTGGAGAGCAGGAAGCATCCTTTTTGTTTTCCTGTTTAATTTATCCAACACGTTTTGGGGCCAATCATCTCACAACTGTAATTTGGGAGAGGAAGAACAAATTGAGTTACAGCTTGAATTTTGTTCCTAGAGGTCAATGCTGTTTTTAATTTAAGTCTTCCAAAATACTCCTTACCAAGTTTTATTTGCATTTGTTCATGTTTTATTGATCCTTCATCTATTGTCAAACAGTTATATACTCCCACTTGCTCAAGTTCTTTCATATCACGTTTGTCCCAAATTGTTTTCTTGACGCTGCAATTGTCCTGCGTTGAAGGTTGCTTTTGCACATGTATCAAGACCAAATGGTCATGTTATTCTATTATCATCTGAAAAAGTTTTGACAACTTGCCGTTGTGCTTTCAGGTCTTCCTATGATATGCTATACAGTTTTGCATCATCGACAAAGAGAAGATGAGAGGTCTTTACACTGTTGGTTTCTAGGAGCCAAATTATAGGGCAAAAAAGAATAGCAGTGTTGACAGTCACCCCGGAATTTCCCCCATTTAATTTTTATCCCTGGAATAATAATTTGTCCTTTATCATAGCTTAATTGCAAAGAAGTCTGCCACTGTTTAATCGTCATCACTGTAATGTAGTTGATCAGTGTAAAGTGTATGGTATACATTTTTAAGCAGTCTTATCCTTGAATGTGTGGGATACTATCAGATGCTTTTTTGATGTCAATCCATGCCCTACTTAGATTCTTGCCTCTTTTACAGTTCTCTTGTATGACTTTAACAAATGATCCTTTGTTCCATATGACCTTCTGTATTGCCCATTTGTTCTACTGCCATAATTGAGTTTTCTTCTAAATGACTATAAACTCTCTTAGCATCAGTTCCAGTGCACAGTTTATACATTGTCAGAACCAAGGCAAGTTATTGGTTTAGGGTAGCACGCAAGTTCACTGTTAAGTAGGAGCATTGTTTTTCCTCCTCTAAGTTCGGTTGGTGCCTGTTTGGGGTGCGTATATACATAATTATTACTCGTGGATAAATCTTTGTGCAAAGATGTTAATACTTTTAGGCAGAAGTTACGTACTGCATCTGGGCCTGGGGTTTTCCAATTACAGGATTTGACTTTGTGTTAATCTCTCTGGCTGTTAAGTCATCCCATTTCATATCTTGCCCCTTTAAACTTGTTATTCTTTTACTTCTATCCATTTAGAAGCTTTGTTATGTTGCACAGGATCTCCGTAAGTATTTATCCAAAATGTATCTGTTTCTTTTGTCAATTCTTTTTACCTCATTTCCCAATTCTCTGTAAAAAATTGTTGGGTCATCAATAAATTGCTTATTTTATACTTTTCCCTTATATTTATCTGTGTATCTTCTAACTTATTCTGCCTGTGCTGAGATTTTTACTTTATTTGCGATAGCACATGATACATCCTAAGCTGTTCTAATACTGAGCACTGCCTTTATCACATCTATCTTTGTAAGTATTTTTGTAAATCTGTTCCCTCTTCTATAGTCAGTGACACGGTGACACCCTCTGTCTCAGTTGCTTTATAGATACTTGCTTCCATGATGGCATTCAATTTCTCACCTTCCTTTCTCTCACTACCCTGTGTTCTTGTGGCACAAAAACTTTATCAGTTATCAAATTAGCTGCATAGTAATATAGCCTGTTTACTTCTGTTATATCGCATGAATCTGTATGGACAGTCCTAATTACTTGTTTCACTTGTTTTATCAAACATCTGACTTTCTGGGTTTTATTGACCTTCTGAAGTCTGTTTTCATAATTTATCTTAATAATGTCTCTCTCTCTCTACCAAATCAAGCAATTCTTAGCTCATTTTCTTCTAAACTGAGGACACATTTTTTGTTTTCCATTTGCAGTGAGCATTCTATACAAAGTTCTATAGCATCTTCCTGTGGCACATTGTTTCATCCCATGTCATCCATTGCTCTGTCATATGGGAACTCATTGGCCTATCAGTATCACTCCTCAACATTGACTGCACACTTTCCACAGTTACAGTTTCCTGTTCCTTCTGTTGCTATCCAGCTTCAAGTGAATGTTTATACGGGTTTTCTGTGAAAACTCCTAAATATATTCGGTACTTATGTATTATCGCAACCAGATTTTTGCGGTTGCGGTAATACGTTTATTTGCCTAAAAACGGATAGTGGGAGTTGTGTTAAGGTGGAATTTGATGTTTTCAATGGGTATGACTTAGTTTGTCCTTACATTTGGTATGGTAAATCAACGTGGAGAAGGAGAAGTGAAACTACGTACTGTAAAGTTTGTCACACTGCTGTCGTGCCGCAGAAAATGAAAGATGGACACCTGGGAAATGTTTGGTTGAACTTCTGCTGTTGTGCAACATGGATTACTTATAAGTGTACAATACTTTCTTCAGAGAATAAGGCACAGAGACCTGTAAATCTTTTTTGGTAAATTGTTGGATTTATTGTTGCAAACTGTTGAACAGAACTGAAGTTAAGGAGAATAAGTAAGCGAATATGTATGTGCACACTTTATAAAGTACTTGTACAATGATGCTGTTCTGTTAAGTGGCAGTCCGATAATAATCTTTTTGGAGTCGTTGACAATAATGGTTTATTCTTTGGATTCAGATGGTGTTATCCTTGTGGATACTACTTACTGTTGTTGGACTGTTTAGTGGATTGTTCAGTCGCTGGTTTACTGTTTGGAACGTGCCTAACACATAACAGGACTTGAAAATGTAGTACAAGTGACATGATTTTGGGAACGGCTTCAAACAAATATTCATTTTTCAAATATTACACTGCTATTCCTACCTAAACAAAGTTTTTTTTTTAAATATAATATTACCTGTGTGATTCTGCATACATTTCTGGTTTAAATTACTCATGGCAAAGAAAGCGGTATTATTGCAAAAATCTGGTTGTGATAATACGTAAGTACCTATATATTCATATGGCATTGGCATGTGTGACCAATTGCTTCCTGTTCCATTGGTTTCCACTTAATTTGGATGTCCATCGATCTATCATGTTGTGATTTGTGATGCTTTCTGAATTAGATTTTCTACACAGAATCATTCACTTTGTAGGTACTCCATAACCTCAGTTTCTACTATTATAACTTTTCTGTTACTGTCTCCTTTTCTACTTTTTCTATTTGTCTTTGTATTTTCTGTATTATCAAGTTTTCTATCTCCAGATTCCTTTGCATGTATGTCTCTTCAAATATCATTGCTGCTGTTCTTTTTGTATTGATTAGTTTTGCTTTCTCCTTTGCATAGAAATTACACCATATTAAATCTCTTTTCTTTCCCATGGCCACATTTCTTCTTCAGATGTCTCCTGATCTTCCTGTTTCTCCTTACTTTGGGAACTTGTTACATCAGGCTGTGATGTAACGTGTGTTACACCTACACCAAATCCTTCACTTTCCAGGCACTCCATAACTTAAACTTCTATTTTTTTTAAATTCTACTTTATTAATCTTATTTCCTACATTCCCTCTGTGACTTTTATTGTGAAATGTTGCACATCTGGATGCCTTTTCTACATTCCCTCTGTGACTTTTATTGTGAAATGTTGCATATCTGGATGTCTTCACCTGTATTTCTCTTTGAATATCTTTGGGGCTGTCTTCTTTATACTGATTCATTTGGCTTTCCCCTTTGCATGAATATTGCACTATATCAAATCTCTTTTTCCCCATGTCTATATTTCTTTTTTTACACTTTTCAAAAACTTCTAGGTTTTGTTATTTATATATTCATACCTCCTCAGATGCTCCTTTTTCCAAATGGATCAAAGTTTCTTGGTCTATACATACACTGTTTTTCACACATCTGTTGTAGTAATTAACATTCATTTTTATTTGAGGCTTCTGACAGTTTCTTTCCTGTAATGTCTCTCTTAATCTTTTTATATACCTTGTGTCTGGAAATTCTGGGCTGTTTACGTAATAGTAACAATACATAATTTTCTTCTTATCCTCAATAGTCCACTGTATCGTCTTTATGGCTCTTCTTTGGCCTATCAGTTTTTGTGATTTTTGTGGACTGCTACTTCCTTCTACAACAGGGAGGCCATCCTCTTTGCTTTGTGTATTTGTTCCAGATTCTGGACATAATTTTACCACCTAAAGGCATCTTTTAAATGTCAACATCCATCAAGTGCATAAATCCAAAAACTATGTGGACCACCTCCAAGCCTTGTCACTCTTCTTGGTGTCAAAGGCTACTGAGGACAGATTTGTGCTACACGTGCATAACCTCAGACATAGCCCTGTCAAAACTCCTGCACATTCGTAATTGCAATGAGGGCATAAACACTCACGCAACAGGTGTCAATCTGTACTGCAACATAAATGTGGGAAGGACAGATGTGTATCAAATAGACTCCCTCTTCTTTGGAATGATCTTCCTTTACTCTACTTAAACATAATCTGGATGGATAACCCCAATTTCATTCCTGATTTTAGTAGCCTTGTCCCTCTTACATAGGAACATCATGTTAATATTCAGCTTGCCTCAGGGTTAATAAAATGTGAGATATACAAGGGGAATGCTGTGATAGATTTTGAAAGATCCTTACGGATCAACAGACTAGTAAGTACCTATGTGAACTTAGTTTTGTTATTGTGCTATACTTTGCATTTCTGAACATAATTTTGTATATTCCTTTGACCTTTGTAACAACAAAAAGGGCCCAGTTAAACTTTTTGGTGAACCAACATAAACTTTTAATAATTACAAATCCTTTTATTGCAGTCTGTAATACTTTTGAAGTCCAGGGAGTCACCCCTCTCTGCCATACTGAACTCTTTCCTCTTGTCACTCCACTTAACTTTTGCTTCTTAAGTGGATATCATGGTTTGATCTACTTCTACCTGTATTGTGGATCCGGTTCTGAGATACTGCATCAGAACAAGGATTTGTCAATTTTCACTAAAAATCTCCCTGCGCTAGCAACCTTAAAAAGATTTCACTAACTCTGTTTTATTTACTGTCTTTATGCTGCTGCTGTGTACATGTGTGACTCCATGTTTAATTTTCAGAATTTTCATTAACCATGGGTACTGCAGTATCCTTTGTTTGTGCTGCTTAAAATCACCTCATCATCTGTGGATTTCTAGTATGAAATAAGACCAATGGAACTGTAGTATCAAACTCATTTGTTTAGAGATTATACATTTTGTGGGTAACTGCAATTAAAAAACAAAACAAAAAAAAAAACACTGAATGAACTACATGGTCAGTTTAGGCCTATGACTCCTGTGGTGCAAATATAAATTCTAAGCGTTTGCTGTGGGTGCCAAAAGTGTCGATAACTTTACTGATGAACTGTTTCTTTTCACGAATGACAAGTTCACGATGAGCACTAATTATGCACAGTGCTGAAAGTCTATCATCACTCATTGTACACCTTAACCAGGTCTTGACTCATCTCAGAGTGCTGAACGATCGTTCAATGGTGCAGGTAGTGGCTGGTAAGGTCAACACAATCAGAACTGCTTGCTTAACAGCAGGAAAGAAATCACAGTGTTGCAACAAGTCAGCAAAGTCCACTGTTTTGGCCAAATCTGGAACCTTAGTATGCCAATAGTCGAACCAGTTCATCATCTCTAATTCCAAATTGTCGATATGATATAGTTCGTTACTGACTGCAATTCGTTTTCGGAATTCTTCACGTTCTAGGTTTTGCATCATTTTAGGATGCAGATAAAATAAGTTGAACTGAGCAGTGTTCCTGCTGGAAAAGTGAGACATCAGTGAAGAAACTAATGAGTCATGATAGGGAATATAAATACTCGTTCTGTAATAACTCCCAAAATCCATCGCTACTGTGTCTGCTCGGTGTGTTTGTCGACTGCAAATCCTTGGCAACACTAACTCAATACCAAGTTTATCTGCTATTGATCTTACCTTACTGAGAATGTCATTCCTAAAGTGCTCTTCAGCATGGTTACAGTGCTCCTTGAATATTTCAGTGAGTCGGTTGATGTGTTGTTGAGCCTTTATTATATCAAGTTGAACAGACTGCAACATCTGGGCAATGGGCTCAAGAACTGACGAGTAATTTGCAATAATGAAGAGAGAAATAAGAAACGTGCATGAAGAGCAAGCACTGAGTAATATATGTGCATTTTGTCTGGTTTCACCAGCAGTGATGATCTGAAGATCAGCGAGGCAGTCAAATATTTTCTCAAAGTTTTGACTAAACACACAAATGGATTTACATTTCTCAGTCCATCGTGTCTCACACAGAAGAGGTATATTTGGTACCAATGCTCGTCATTTTGGAGTGTCACGAAAAAAATTAATAATCTTGTTGATAACACCAACAGCACTACATATTTCAGGAACATCATTCAGATCGTTGACTACAAGGTTTAGTCTGTGAGACGCGCAGTGGATAAAGGCTGCTTTTGGATACTTTTCACAAATCTTTGCCTGAACACCATTCTGGATGCTTGCCATTATGGAGCAGCCATCATAGCATTGTCCGAGTAATTTTTCCAAGTCTAGACCGTACTTTATGCATTCACTGACAATGACATTTGATACAGACTGTGCATCTCTCGCAACAATGGGAACAAAACCCATAAACTCTTCTCGAATATAATCAACATCAACAAACCAAATGCCCAGTGACAACTGCTCAATGCCCAAGATATCTGCAGTTTCATCTGCGAATACACTAAATCCAACTGCCCTACTCACTGCACAATCTCCTTTCGAAGTACGTGTTCGCATTCTGCCAACAACTCATTTTGCACCCTATGGGATGTGTACCAAGCATTTCCTGAAGCTGTTTCACTGTGCTGTTTTAATATTTTGTCACCAGCTTCAATACGAAAATCTAATAAGTCACAGAAATTTCCACCAGAGCCTTCTTTTCCCTGAAGAGGAATGTCATGGGTTGCACAGTAAATAATGGTAGATAAAATTGGTTCCAGTTTCTTTCGGTTCTCTGCAATTTGTTTTGCTACTGCTACATCTAGCTGTGCAATAACAGCTGTTTCTGGCTTCTGTCGTGTAGAAGAAAAATTGGCAGTATCTTCAGTAGAACCTCTGTGCCATGATGACTTGCAGACTCATTGAAGGCATTATATTTTGTGCACACACTAGTGATGAAGCTGCCTTGCAACCCACGGTGAACTGACTGACGAAATAATACACAAGTTAAGCAGAGTGGGCCTTTCAAGAGAGGAAAATATGTAAGCCACGGTGAATACTGAGACAACCAACTATATCTGAATGCTCACTTCTTGTCTGATGTATCGGCTTTGAAGTTGTAATTCTCTGGAGGGATGTATGGCTGTGTCAACAACCTGAATTTCATGAAGTCATCAATTCTGTCTGATCAAATGTCACAGCCAATATCAGTTTCTGCACATACACTTTGTGGGGTCTCTTGCTGTTCCCCAAACATAGCAGAGACAGCACCTTTCTCGGTACGTTCATCAACAGACCCAGCTAGTTCTGTTACTTCATGTTGCTTGTACCTTGATTTCTTACTAATCTGTTTGAAAAATGTTCTAATGTTCTCATTGCGTGCCATCACATACCCTACTTATTCAATAATAGACAACCTAAAGAACCCAATGGGCTAGTACTACCTTTGTAGTAAATATCTTGCAGCTCTTCTATCAATGATGTTACCAAAAAAAGAAAAAAAAAACTGTCAGATATGGGATTAAAAAAAATGTTTGATGCGTTTCAACATCACCAATGATTAACATGTTTCTCATGCTAATCTGGACAACAACAAAAAATAAATACATAAAACTAGTTGATGTTTGCTTTTGTACATGTTTATGCAAGGAAAACCTAATACTGCAGTAAGTACTATCTGGACAGAAATACATGCTTTATGCACAGTCTTCACAGTTTTCCCAAAAAAAGCAAATAAATAGTCCCTGTAGACTATAATGTTTGCAGATGACATTGTGATCTGTAGTGACAGTAGGGAACAGGTGGTTGAGGAGACCCTGGAGGGGTGGAGATATGCTCTAGAGAGTAGAGCAATGAAGGTCAGCAGGACTAAGACAGAATATGTGTGTGAATGAGAGGGAGGATAGAGGAATGCTGAGGATGCAGGGAGTAGAGTTTGTGAAGGTAGATGAATTTAAATACTTGGGATCAACAGTTCAGACTAATGGTGAGGGTGACAAAGAGGTGAAAGAGAGTACAGGCAGGGTGGAATAGCTGGAGAGTAGTGTCAGGATTGATTTGTGACAGATGTGTACCAGTAAGAGTGAAAGAGAAGGTCTACAACAGGGTAGTGACCAGCTATGTTATACGGGTTGGAGATGGTGGCATTGACAAAAAGGCAGGAGTCAGAGCTGGAGGTGGCAGAATTGAAGACATTAAGATTTGCACTGGGTGTAATGAGGATGGACAGGATTAGGAATCAGTATATTAGAGGGTCAGCTCACGTTGGACAATTTGGAGACAAAGCGAGAGAGAAGTGAGATTGCATTGGTTTGAACATGTGCTAAGCAGGGATGCTGAGTATATTGGGAAAAGGATGCTAAGGATGGAGCTGCCAGGTAAGAGGAAAAAAGAGGAAGGCCTAAGATAAGGTTTATGGATGTGGTGAGAGAGGACATGCAGGTGGTTGGGGCGAGAGTGAGATACAGAGGACAGGAAGACATGGAAACAGATGATCCACTGTGGCGACCCCTAATGGGAACAGTTGAAAGAAGATTATTATTATTTTAAAGTGTTTAACATTTTGTTCAGTTTAGATGAATCAATATAGTTGACTGATTTTATCAGGGCAAGCAGTTTATAATCAAGTCAGCAGCGTACTAGCATTTTTTTTGTATGGATAAGAACTGCAATGCAGTTTAAAATATAAAGAACAGAAATAAGCTTCAGTCTTAGACTGAGTAAAATAAGACCGTAAACATGATTCTAAATCCACATTCAGTGAAACTTGAACGTGCACATTTATAATACATAAATAAACTTTTACGTGACAGTAATCATGATTCCCTCCTGATCTACAAGTACAACAGTATTATCTTTGTCATTGAGTTGCACCATTTCAGGTCTTCTGATCTATCAAAGCACCAAGAACCTAGTCATTTGTCAGACTGTTTAAACTGTTGAAGTTTTTATCACATTAGATGACCACAGAAAAGCATACATAAAAAAACACTAAAACAAAGGCCATGTTATACTTTAAATAATTAAAAAAAAATCCACAAAATTCAGACCGATTGCTACCATATCAGGAAAAAAATACTGTTTATTTGCACAATCTGGCTTTCTTTACCTTATGCACCAGTATGCAGGATATATATCTTTCATATATTAGTATCCATAAGGAAGAGTTTTAAGAAATTTGCAGGAATTGTACTTTACCTTTGAGTGAATCAGATCTTCACAGGTGCACATAACAAAATTATTGATGGCTTTGCAATACTGCACTCCTGCTAATGTCACACACACACTTGTGTTTATGGGGCCATATTTTCATACAATGCCCAAATGAAAAACAATCCATCAACTATGATTCCTCTATGGCTTAATTCACAGCAGCCACTCATTTTCCTTTAACCAAACAGGCATAGCTCTCAACTGTTCCTGATTTTGCCTCATATTTTTGGGTCTTTTGCTCAGTCATGCAATATATAGTTTTCTTGCGGATTAGAGAATTGCAGTCACTAAATAATGACACTTTTAAGACGTCATATACTTCTCAGAAAATACACGCTAATATAAAGCCTATTATTCTATCAGCTTTCCAACAGAAATATGTATAATGCCCACCTATTTTGAGGGCTTTCCACAATTATATTTTGTCTTTGTTCAAAGTTCTTGAGCTAACAAGTTGAAAGGGCACACTTTTTCTTTTGCTTGTTACTTCCCAAACCCTGCTAAAGAGTACAATTAGGACAGAAATGGACATACTTAAAATCTACACAGCCACGTGAAATATTTACCAGGCTACTGACAAATCAAATTATGGTGACGCTTAATATTGATCAAATAAATCTGAAAAGATGTCTGAATTTATTTGATCAGTCTGTAACACAAACATATTGAAGGAACAGAAAAATTAAAACGCTTTTTTCAAACAATTCACAAGTTTTAAAATGGATAGCAGTGATAAAAATAAATACAACAAACTCTATACACCAACACTTTATTATAAAGCTTTCGGGTCCACACCCTTCATCAGTATAAAATAATTCCCCTTATCCAACATTTAAAAGGGAGACACAATCAAATCACATGCTTCAGCCAACCTATCACACTAAACAATAATCAAGTCTTAAAGAGAAACATTAAATAAATAAACACCATAATAGAATATCAAAATTAGATGACACATGTAATTCATAAATATATACCTATATTAAATATGCCATAAACAATTATATACAAAAAATAATACAAAATACATACATATATATATATATATATATATATATATATATATATATATATATATATATAAACATACACACACATATTTAAATGTGTGCTCGTATATACATACACAAAATTATATAAAATCTGCATTTAAAACCACATTTCACTTAAATAGTAACATATATATATAAAAAAAAAGGGAAGAAGCTAGAACTATGATTCATGAGTTTGAAAGAAGTGGTTGAGACATATTACAGATACAGTTTATGAGGAAGTAATAAAAGGTAGTGTAAAGCCTGTATTAATGAAAAAGCAAAGGGAGAGATTGTAAAATTTTTTTTTTTTTATATATATGTTACTATTTAAGTAAAATGTGGTTTTAAATGCAGATTTTATATAATTTTATGTATGTATACCATGTGCTGCAGGTGTGATGTTAAGCAAGAGTAAAGGAGATGAAACAAGAGAACAATAACGGATTCTCCCAGAGGGAGAGTATATAGGACACAAAAGCTGCAGCGAAGTACAGAAGGCAGAAGAAGAGTACAAAGTCATAAGAGGTGTGTCACATGCCTCTCATCGCATACCTGAACTGATGAACTGCAGTAGGTATGACTCAGCAGATCCAAGAGCTACTTCTCAGAAACTGCAATGTTGCTCTGACTATACATACCTGCATACACATATTTAAACGTGTGCACGTATATACATACATAAAATTATATAAAATCTGCATTTAAAACCACATTTTACTTAAATAGCAACATATATATAAAAAAAAAAAATTTTTACAATCTCTCCCTTTGCTTTTTCATTAATACAGGCTTTACACTGCCTTTTATTACTTCCTCATAAACTGTATCTGTAATATGTCTTGAATAACCACTTCTTTCAAACTCATGAATCATAGTTCTAGCTTGTTGCCTTTTTTTTTTTTTTTTTTTTTTTTTAATATACATGTTGCTATTTAAGTGAAATGTGGTTTTAAATGCAGATTTTATATAATTTTATGTATGTATATACGTGCACACGTTTAAATATGTGTGTGTGCGTTTATATATATATATATATATATATATATATATATATATATATATATATCTATAGATATATATATATATACAAACATATATATGTGTATGTATTTTGTATTATTTTTTGTATATAATTGTTTATGGCATATTTAATATAGGTATATATTTATGAATTACATGTGTCATCTAATTTTGATATTCTATTATGGTGTTTATTTATTTAATGTTTCTCTTTAAGACTTGATTATTGTTTAGTGTGATAGGTTGGCTGAAGCATGTGATTTGATTGTGTCTCCCTTTTAAACGTTGGATAAGTGGAATTATTTTATACGGATCAAGGGTGTAGACCCGAAAGCTTTATAATAAAGTGTCGGTGTGTCATAGAGTTTGTTGTTCAATATATTTTGAGCAGTAACACCAGTGTGAACTTTGTTATAAAAATAAATACAGCCAGCCATATGTCACTTGCCATGAAGGAGGGTAAAATGTCTAACTTCTAACTCACAGACTATGACAAAAAAATCATCACACCATCTATACAGTGGCATAATTGTAATAATCAATGGCACTGTAGTGTGTGTTATGGTGGTATTTACTTCCTCTGGTGCAGAGTATTTAGTATACCACACCTCCAGATTATTGTTTAAATATTTACCATATACAAATAATCTATTCAAGTGACAGCTGTCTTCATTTGCCTGTCACTCCAATGTAGGTAGCACTATGTCATTTTAAATACCAAAATAACCTTGAAAATACAATTCTTAAACTAGGATGAAGAAAAATCAATCTTATATCACACCCCATTCACTAAGGATTTACTGAAATTACTTGGCAGTGACACAATAAACTCATTTTCAACATATTTTACATAAGCAAATACAATTTCCCCACACATTTACTAACACTTTTTTCAGGGGCTTCAGTTTCTGGCAGATAAATATTAGTTTCATTAACCTCAGTATGTCACGTTCCATCCAGAGATTTAGAAATGTGCATGTGTAGTAATTAGTAAATTAATACAAAAGGCAGCCTAGACAAAATACAATGAAATCTTTACCCTTTTCAGCTCTAACACATGGCAAACAAAAACAGCACATCAGAAGTGAGATTGATGTAAGTGTATGTCACTGACTCACTATGACTATTTACACATTCCCACATCTTAATTTCTATGTGGTTTTACTTCTACACATTTGGACTGAAACTGGGAATAAGAAAAATGAAGTGAAGCAGCCTAAACAAAAAGCATGCATTGGTTGGAGGTCGGGATTGAACCCTGCACCTTCTGATTGGAGTTAAAAAAACATTATGCGAACTCTAACTGAATTTGTACAACTTTCTACAATAAGAAATAATTAGAAAAAGAAATAATATTTGGCATATGAAAATGTAATAGAATACAAATTGAATAATACTCATTTAAATGTTTAATGTATGTAGCCTTAAAGGAAGAGAAGAAGCAGGGTGAAGTAAGAGCAGTCTTCAGAGTATAAAGGGTAGTACCTTTCACACACATACACGTGGAAATGCATGAAAGGAGGTGTAGAGCGATGGCAAAATGGAGAGTGTTGTAGATACATGGAAATACTTTCTTGTTGAAGTCATGTTTGGAACAAAGGAGGATTCAAAATGTCATGACTTATAATTCAAGTGAGAGATAAAAGGACATAAGCTATTGGTTAAAGGAGGAAACCTGATTATATAAAAAGCAGAGCAATGCGTAAACTAGATGGATAAATGCTACTTATTAGTTAAGAGGTATTGTTTTTCCCATGCATGAACCATACATTATCCCTGGTCTCCACGATACATGTGTTCCACTTTCAGACAGTCCCACCTCGTAGCACAGAACAGGACAGCATTGACGTGTCAGACTTCATTCAAAAAGACTACGTGACATTTCTCCACTTACACAACATCTGAAGTAGCATTCAATGGTTTGGTTGTCAAGGGACAAAGAAACCATCTGTCTGTCTATTAACCCTCGTTGGTTGAGGTATGAGATGTACAACTCCTTTCTCATCCAGGCAAATTCTTATAAACCTCCTCTTCATCTAGGCAGGCATGTGTAAACTTCCTCCCGATTCAGGCAGGCCTCTATAAAGCACTTCCTTATCCACACAGGCAAAAAAGCACGTATTAACCCTTTACTCATCCAAGCAGGCACCTATATATCCTCTTCTGATCAAGGCAAACTAGTACAAATCCCCTCCTCATCCAGGGGAAACACCTAAAAAATCCCTTCTCATCTAGGCAGACATCTATATACCCCCTTATATCCAGGTAGGCACCTGTTAATGCCCTACTTATCCAGGAAGCTATGTATAGTTAGAGCAACATTGCAGTTTCTGAGAAGTTAGCTCTTGGATCTGCTGAGTCATACCTACTGCAGTTCATCAGTTCAGGTATGAGATGAGAGGCATGTGACACACCTCTTATGATTTTGTACTCTTCTTCTGCCTTCTGTACTTCACTGCAGCTTTTGTGTCCTATATACTCTCCCTCTGGGAGAATCCATTATTATTCTCTTGTTTCATCTCCTTTACTCTTGCTTAGCATCACACCTGCAGCACATGGTATAGGCGGAGGCTATTTTACTTCACTAATAGTGGGGCTTTCTCTGTCATACGCAGTGCCATTTGTTTGTCCAGATGATGAATTCTAATTGCCTGCCAAACCCAGAAATGCTAAATTATGAAATGGCTAAGAGTGAGATGTTAGCAGTAAGACTACAAGAGATTTAATTAGATTTAAAAGTCTGGCCCTATTCTCTTATTCCTAGTAACTAGAGGCTATATTTTACCATGAAGTCTACCAGCTCTATTGAATTATCATATAGGCAGAAATTATTTTAAAAATGTTTCCACGGTAACAAAATTTTCTCCACACTCTCCAACCCTATACTCCCAGATTGCTCCCTAACCCTAAATTTCCTGATTGCACCCTGACCCTAAAACTTCATCATACTCACTAGCATTAATCCCAGACCCTACTTTGTAACCCTAAATCCCCCATTCACCCACTAAATCTAAATGCCAAACTACCATGACTCCGTCCCTATGGTTGCCACATTATTCAAACTGGTCTTGTCAAAATGTACAGGCAGCAGCTCCATTCTCTCTTTCTGCATGGCTGCCTGCTGCATATATATATATATATATATGTATACACTGTCTACACACACACACACACACACACACACACACACACACACACACACACACACACACACACACATTTTAGCACCTTGTCTTCTACAATTGTGCAATGCCCACCTGCTTGTACTGAAGTTCCTTTTCCAATTCCCGGGATTTATTGTGCCACACCAGATAATGCAGCAGGTGCTGAGTCTCCGGATCCTTCCTACTGCATCCTCTTGACATTACCTCCAACTAGCTCTCCCCTTTCTTGGCAACTTTCAAAACATGGGACAAAATAACATACCACTCCACTGAACAATGGCTTGTACTCGGGTGCGGTACAGCAGCACCAAAAGGCAAGATACATACAGATTGCTTGCAAAGGAGTGAGAAGGTGTGAATCACATACACACTTCGTCTAAAGTGTGCCACTTTTATGTTTTGATGCCAAACTGGAAACCAGGAGGATTCAATAAAAAAAAAAACAGCTGAGCATCTCCATCGTTGACCATCGCATCCACAATGCGAATGCCTGACATGTCATCTGCTGAAGAACCTTGAAAGAGCTCCTCTTGGAGTCAGCCAGTTAGGAGTAGGCCAGGAGCTTCTTTCAAGGTTCTTTGGCAGGCCTCATGTCATGTGTCAGGCATCACATCATGGATACGATGGTTGATGGAGAAGTTGTTAGCCACAGATTCTGTCTGCAGTCTGCACAGGCAAAGGCAAGAAGCATGGCATGAGATTGGGAACAGGGAGGGCAGGGGCACTGGACACCAGAGGAAAACACTGGACACACACATATCAGCTCACTCAACTCCATCCATCTCAACTGAAGTGTGCCATTTTGGTGCCAAGCTGGCCTGGCTGGAAGCGTACAAAAAAAATTGACTAAGAAGTCAGGACTGGAGTTTATTTCTTGGTTCTTCCCTTCCCAGTTCCTTCCAACTCAGCCCACAACCATCCACCTACCCTAAGTTCAGTCGGGAGTCTCTCTCCTCTTTTGACGAGTACACTAGTCTAGATACTAGGTAGGCTCTTCTTTCTTCGTCCAACCCAGTGGAACTGACACCTACCTTCAGTTCCTTCATCAAATGCAGCACATCAGTCTGCCACACGAGCACGATACTCCTTCTCACTGTGTCTGTGGAGTACGTGTGATAACGTACGTGATCTTCTACTTCTAACGGTTGTAGAGAGATGCAGTTTAAGGAGGAAATTGAGGCTGTCAGTTATGCATCATGTGACTGTGCCACCTCCAATAACATCTCCTCTCCGACTCCGAATGATGCAGGCTTTACAGAAAAAAAAATAAAAAAAGCTGAAAGCTTTCAGAAACGATGTTTTGCCACACCGGGTAGCTTAAAAAAATAAAAAAAAAAAGTTTCCAGAAATGATGTTTAACGATGTTTTGCACTGGTAGCTTATGAAAATTCAGGGGGTGCAAGTGCACCCCCTTGCACCTGCCTGCGGGCGCCTTTGATTCTAGGGTAACAGAGCAAAGCATACTTTTATCATCCTTTTATGTGTCAGGGATTTTAAGTACTTTTACTTCTGATTCAATATAAATTTTGAAAGGAACTGAACAAGGATGTCTTCATTCACCCCTACATTTCACTGAAACTTTAGACATAAAAGGCATTAGCATAAATCCAAACTTGGTTTCTAAAATCTGATTATTTGCTGATGACATTCTTCTGACAGTGACAGTGATAGTTTCCTTTCTGCTGTTTTTAAAGCAATGGATATGTTCCAAAAAATGTGGTCGCTTCTTTAATGATAAACAAAATTACTGCCCATAAATGCCAATATTGATAGGATAAATAACATTGTCAAAGAGAAAAATGAACTATTTAGGGATAATTATAACAGATAATATTAATAATATAATAAATTACAATTATACTAACAACATAATCAGTATAAATGATTTAATAAATAAATTTTCTTTACAATGGAAAAGAGACTACCTATAATCAAAATGATTATTTACCAAAAATATTTTATGTTATTCAATCATTATCTTTACCTCCATCTAAAACATGTATTAACAAATTTAATACATTCATTTTAAAATGTCTTTGGTTCCTCAACAAGCCAAGAATTATCTTAAAGCATCATACGAGGGACTGGACAGCAGGACGGATTGGACTACCAGATCTAGAATTATATTCTTTACTATCAATTATAAAAACAATATCTATATGGATAAATTATATTTACACAGCCAAGTAGAAAGAGTTTCGAGGATACCTTTCATAAACACTAATCATAATCTTATACTACACACTAGTTTACATTGGTTGATAAAAGATTACTTTTCAGAAAGGAGTCACCAGACAACTGACTTTTACTTTATTTCTACTATATTAAATACCTTTAGAAACTTAATTTATAGAAATCCAACCTATAAGGGCAGGGATCTTTTTCTTTTCCCTATAGTATACACTCAAAATAATATTTCACTTCAGTGTTAGACACAGAGGATACATTTAAAGATTCTTGAATCAGAAGTAAACTTGGACCGAACCACAAAAGGAGGGGGAGTATCCATATTCATCAAAGATACCCACACCTCCAGGTTAGTGGCAACGCACGAAGCATCGGAGACCATCCAGGTGCAACTAACCATAGGCAAAACTGCCTTACAGTTTGTAGCATGCTACAGACCACCCTCTCAAACTCAGGAACCCCACACAGCCTTCCTGAAGACACTGGAGAGTATGAATGTCTCTCCAAATATCATCATATTGGGAGACTTCAACTACCCAAACATAGACTGGGAACATTACTCAAGCCCCAACACCCTAGCCCAAAGGTTCCTAGAATTCATAAACTCAAATGCGATGGAACAACTATTCACCATTCCCACAAGAGGAGACAATATACTAGACCTGATCATCACAAACATGGGGACAAAATGCTCCACACCGGAAGTATATCCCTCATTGGTAAGATCAGACCATAAATTAATCTCACTACAAATCCACATCCCGCCCCCACCCCCTGCACAAAAGACCACAGTGAAGAACTTCTCAAAAGCCAACTTCACACTTCTTAAGACTGAAGTGGTATCCTTCAAGGTCCCTGGGCCAGTGGAAACCACAACCTACACTGCTGAATCCTTTACAAATGCCTTCTACGGGCACCTTCAAGAATGCATGGATCATGCAATCCCAAATAAAACCAAGACCCATTCCCCCAAAGGCAGGCGCCCGGTCTGGTGGACCCCAGCCATAAACAAACTTTACAACAGAAGGAGGAAGCTACTACATGACAGAGCTAAATCCCTAAAAGGGAAGGCATCTCTGATCAGTACTAGCAAAAAACTACGATCACTCATAAAATCATCCAAGGCCAACTTTGAGAGAAAAATCGCAAAAGACACAAAAGACAATCACAAGGCCTTCTTTAGCTATGTTAGAAACCTGGGTGGAAACTCCCAGATATGCTCAGAGTTAGTCCAAAATGACACAAAATACACTGAACCCACTGACATTGCCAACATTCTGGCAGACAGGTTCAGTGCAAATTTCTCCTCCCCCTCACCCCCAAAAGGAGAAATAACTATCCCAGCAGAGTGTAGCCTCCCTAACATCTCAGATGCCCAGGTGAGAGCCGCCCTCTCTAAAGCTAAAAACTCAGCATTAATCGGACCGGATGGTGTCCTGGGCTGTGTGCTACATGAACTCCAAGAGGAACTAAACCCACACATAAGGCTGCTGTTTAATCTTAGCCTTACTACAGGATACATACCCAAAGGGTGGCGTACGGCAACAGTGGTCCCACTTCACAAAGGCGGTGCTTCTACGGACCCTGGAAATTACCGCCCCATAAGCTTGATGAGCCTGGTCTGCAAAGCTATGGAGAGGATCATTATGGAACTCATAAACAAAGACATTGGGGACCTACAGACATTGGATCCTACCCAATTTGGCTTTGTCAAGGGCAGATCCTGCCTTTTGAACTTGGTCGACTTTTTTGAAACAGTCACTAAGGCCATTGATGAGGGTAAGGCAGTTCACACAGCCTACCTTGACCTTGCAAAAGCCTTTGACACAATACCCCACTCGGGCATCATAGATAAACTCACCAGCTTAAATGTAAACCCATATGTCATGAGATGGGTTGCAAACTGGCTCAAGAACAGAACCCACAGGGTCAGAGTTGCTGGAGCTATGTCAGACTTCAAGCCAGTCACAAGCGGTGTCCCACAGGGCTCAGTCCTGGGACCCCTCTTGTTCGGCATTTATTTTTCCGAGGTACAGGCAAAAATAGGAGGATTGTGGCTGACAAAGTTCGCAGATGACTGCAAACTGGGCGCCATAATTGATACTCCAGCGGACACAAACATCCTTCAGAGAGGCTTCATAGAAATGGATAATTGGTGCCAGAGCCATGGCCTTAAGCTGAACACCAAAAAATGTATAGTCATACCCTTTGGGAAAAACAAGGTACCCACAAATTACCACAAAGGTGGTAATCCATTAAGTACGGAAGAGGTAATCAGGGACCTAGGGACCCAGGTTGACAGTAACCTCTCATTTGACACTCACATTGCCAAAGTGGTTAGGAAGACCTTCTATATTGCCCACCTTATCATGAAGGGTTTCACATCTAGATCAAGAGAGGTCATTGTGCCCCTGTACTCTTCTCTTATAAGGTCAATGATTGAGTACAATGCCCCATTTGGGATGTATCTTACCCGACACCTGCAGCAGTTGGAAAGATCCCAAAAGTTCCTCACCAAGAGGATAAAGGGTCTTAAACATATGTCATATGCTGCCCGACTGAAAAAACTCCAGCTCTATTCAGTCGCATACTGCCTACTCAGAGGTGACCTGTGCCTGACGTACAAGGCCATGTCCAATCCAGAATTAATGGACATGCTCCATCTCAGAAAATCCAAATCCATCAGAGCCATGAGAGCAAGAGACTTAAACCTCAACACAGAAATAAATAGGACGTGCTGGAGGGACAGATTCATAACCCAGAGGCTCCCTACACTGTGGAACAGAATCCCAATCCATGTTAGGCAGAGCCCCTCACTAACTCTGTTCAAGAGAAATCTTGACGAGTGGATGGGAGATCGTAGATTTACCCCGGGGGTCATCTCTGTGTCACTACTAGACAGAGGCACAGCAAACTAAACCCTAAATGGGAGTAGTATTCTCATCCTAAGGGGTGGTGAAAGCCACAGACACTCTGGCTAGGCTTATAAATGCCCCAGGGCAGATAGCCTAGTACGAACCTATGAACCTATGAACCTATGATATATTGGTATCAATTAATGAATAATGAAAACATTCATTATGTTGATTATATCATAAACAAATATGATTTAAGCAAAGGTATGTGGTTGGATATAGATTATTGCAGACAATATGTAGAAGGTAACATTAAGTTAATGCAACCAAGGGTAAGAGATCTTATCTCAAAATTTATTGAATTTTTAATATTATTATGACAATAGAACACATTGGGAGAGGGTCTCTTATCCAAATTATATATATATATATATATATATATATATATATATATATATATATATATTGGAACTATTTTACTTATATTAATAACAGACCTCCAGATGAAGAGGATAAAAAATCATTTTAATATCTTCCAGACAACTTCTTCTCTTAGATGGAAACTTTTCACTTGGAAATTCTTGCATAGATCTCTCTTCACAAGATTGTTGGAGATATAAACAGGAGCTTAAAGCAGATTGGCAACACATGTTCTCTGATTGTGTTGTACTTACACCTTATTGGAATAACATTAATCTTTTTATAGGTTTATCTGGGGACAGTTTTGTTTTATTGAAGTCATTAATTCTTTCCTATTCCTGTTTGTGTTAAAAGAATGAAATACCCTCTTTTATGGTCCATTTTATTAATTGCGAAGAAAGTTATAACCAAGAATTGGAAGAATGAAGGTACACTCTCTTTCAAAGAATTCATAAATATTGCAATCGAAGTATGTCATCTGGAAATTATCACCATTAAATAAGATCTTCTAGAATCACCTCCTACAAATTTCAAGGCACTACTTGATAAACAAAAATAGCTATGCTCATATCAATTGTAATGTATAGGAATTTTTTGAGAATTTTCATTGTTAGTAGACATTCTTGTAGATAGTTTTTCATGTTCATATTGTTCTTTTTTTATTTAAAGTCTAACTATGGAAGTATGGAAGACTTAATTAAGCCAGAATGCAAAAGCCTTGGTAAGAGAGGTGTATACTATACTTGACAAAGCAAGAGAGTTGGTCAGCTATCTCATCCCAACCTGATTTGTACTGCATCCCATTGGAAATGGCATCAGCTACACAGCCAATTGTTAAAGCCAATTGTCATGTTTTTGAATTTAGGCATCATTCTGGGTGATGGCAAAATCCTACTCAACATGGGCCACTGTCAAGTCATAACTGTATTTGTCAGAATGGCGGAATCTAAAAGCCCTTATTGCAGCCCTTTTTACATTCCAGATGCTGGCTCCAGAAAGACAGCTCACTGTCACCCTATTCCTGTCCAGCCTGATGAGGGTGGTGCTCATACGCCTGATAACAGAACCAACTATTACTGAAGTTTTCCAATTCTACCAATTTTGTTTGGCATGTAAGTGGGGGAGTTTGTAGCTTTCTCACATTTTCTCTCTCTGAAAACATTTTAGTATCTCGTCTTCTTTTGTCAACTTTCCTAACTGCCCATTTATCCCAGTACAGACCCACTCTTCCTTAATATGCTGAGAATTTGCATTTCTCTGCCTCTGTAAACAGCAAAATATAGAGTTCATTTAATATTCCTGACTGGTCTCCGCTCCCCCTCACCCCTCTCAGTACTTGAGTGTTTAGAGACACGTTATTCTTTCTGTGTTCTCCAGTGTTTACACATTCCCTAGTCCTCTGGTTGCCTATTTTATCGAGTAGTTAACAGATTATTGAGTTAAACTGTGCATATTGTTACTAGCTTAAAATATGTCTGAACATTTGAAAGGTGCAGTAGATAAGTAGCAAGCCATTATCATGTATATATTATCAGAAATTTGCTCTATAAACTGAATGGAACAAGCCCCACAGTAATAAGTTTTATTATGCAGCACTGTAACAGTTCTTAAAACAGTCTTTATGTCTATAAACCAGAGCCATTCAACTTAATTTTGTAAGCATACTAAGAAAATAGTTCATCACACAGCTGAGATAAAAACAGTTGTTTTTATATCTTTTTATTTCAGTCAATGCAGGTAGAATAGGATCTCACACAAGTCTTCAAACGTGAAGATATTTATTTAAAATATATTTGTGAATTAAAACTGGTTCACTTTTTTCTAAATACAGTGTTAACATTTTCATTTTGTTGATATTCTTAAATGTCAAATTAAGTCAGACTGCTGGAAATTTGAAGCTGAGAGATTTATAATGTTTAATCTTGAACATGATCATAACTCTCAAATGTACAGATTTTCACCAAATATTTTTGGTCTGCTTTTCATAAAATCGTGGTTTTCTGGAAAATTATTGGTAAATCATTAAAGATTGAAATTAGAAATTAATGACAGACATTTGCGTTTCAGGGTTCATATCCTTCAGAAACTTCATGCTAATGCAAAACCTGTTGTTCTAATGACTTTTTTAAGTTTGTAAGAGCAACATTTAAAAATTGTCCCTATTTTTGGGCCTTTGTCCCACTTTTAATTATGGCTTTGCCCAGATTTCTTGTTCTATGAGGTTGAGAGGTATGTACATGATAAAATGCAAAACATTCAAATATTTTTATATTGTTTCTTTTAACAGTCGGTTCCTTAATTATTTTTTCATATAGATATAAATGTGTTTTTTCATGTGATGTCACACTAGTTTTTGACCTCATTACTTTTTGAATGTTATTTAAAGGTTGATTACAGATTTTTTTGACAGTCCTGAAGAAGTCCTAACTACTTTGTGGACGAAAGTGCTTCATTGTGACTTCATTAAAGGATTTTACTTTATTTCTGAGTGCTTGGACTTACTTTAGCACACTGTATCTTTGGTAATTACTTTAAAATGCTCATATTTGGTAAATATTTAAAAGCACACTTTTGAATTAACATACTTCAAATAAGTATGACATTGTACAAAAATAAATAAAAATTGAATATGTATTCAATGTAAGAACTAAGAAATGCAAGCATTTTTCATTTCTTGTACAAACACCTGTTTTTCTTTCTTTTTAATACTACAGTATAATTGATAAATTCAGTCAGTCCTCTTGACACATTGGCATTTAACCTAGTCTGCTAAATCAGTTTAACCTAGTCTGCTAAATCACTTTAACCTAGTCTGCTAAATCAGTTTAACTTAGTCTACCAAATCAGTTCTTTATGACCTAATTTACTCTACTTCTTACCTACAAATTCATCAACTCCAGGCTCCGGTTCCAAGTTCTCAGTGTAACTAACTACTTACTCTGAGAGCAGGTGTTTTGGAATCTGATCCCTGTAGTAAGCTTGTTTACAGACAGGCCTTACACTGAAGTAAGTCACTTACACTGAGACCAGGTCTTTCAAAATCAGGGCAGACTTACACTGAGAGCAATTCTTTTGGAATCTGGCTTTATACAATACAATGCATTACCCAGATTTTTAGTTTTGATCAAATAATTATGCTTTTAAATCATTTGTCTTAGCTTCTTATTGGTCTTCCCTACTTAAAACATTATCACAGGAAGCCTTAGTAATACCATAAATTACATATTTGCTGTTACAAGTGAAAAACCCGGTACTGTAGACTTATTTTTGTGGAGATACAATAAAATGGAGGGGCATTAGAAATAAAGCAGCTAGAGCTCCAACTCAAATATTTATTTGTAGAATAGGTGATGCATCTTTCGATGGAGGGGAAATATTACAAGCTAGGAAAGATCAGGTTTATAGATGAATGTTTGGATCAGGTACTAGCAGGTATTATCAAATTATTTTTTTATGTTTGACAAGATATATCACCACCAAAAGGGGTGGCCAGTGTGTCCTCTAGTTTTTCAGATTTAGTAAAGGCATATTGATAAAAAAGGATCTTACCCAAAACACTTTGTGGACAGCAGAACAGGGATGCAGCAGGTTTATCAATGGTATATTTCTCATGTGGACCAAAGACAAAAAAGAATCATGCATATGTTTGCATTTCATGAAAACTAGTACTTCTTTCTTGGTAGCAGCACATGATTATAATGGCAGTAATGTGACTTTTTTACATTTTTTTTTTACATTTAAAGATATGAAAATGACAGGGAACAATTTATTAAATTCTGCCAACAGTTACAAAAATTCAGCAAGTACAGTACAGTTGTGTAAGTAAACTTCCCATAATGCTAGATGTTCTACTAGATTAACTGTTGCAGCAGCCTAAGCTGTATGGATACTACCTCCAATGACCAGCCAGCTTCACAAAACTTTGGGATCTTTCCATGTGCTCCAACTGTCAGGAGATCAACAGGAGCAACATATAAGCAGAGCTGGGGAGCAAAAAAGCTTCAGAGCTTTTCTGCTGCTAAAGACTACTCCTTTGGCAGGCCCAGTGGAACTGTCAGTCAGTTAGTGATACTTCAAGGCTCAGCAGATAAGTCCCATGCTGGAGAAAAACTTCCACTATATTTATTTTACTGAGAAAACTTGTGATTTTCTGACTGAAATATGCTGCTTTGCTAAGAAATGTTATATTTTAGGACTGTCATTTCATTTCTATGGAAGTGTTTTATGTTAACACATATGTGAACTTTTTGTGTGGAAATTTTTTTTTTTTTGACCAAAATATAAGTCAGGTTTTGTGTATTTGTATGCTTGCAGCAGGATACTGTACTTATTGGGGAAGTCAGTAGTTTACTTATCTTAGGACTACTTCTTCTCTGCCTTACCTGTTACAAAGTTTCCAGGTTCTGTTACCCAGCTTTGACGTTTGGTTTACCTATGGAGCAACAGTGGTTTCCCCAGTTTTATCTTCCCCTGTTCCCAAAAACACTGTACACATTCATTCTCACATACGCATGAGCATATTCAAAAACAAGCAGAGACACAGACACACACACACACACACACACACACACACACACACACACACACACACACACACATATATGTATATACAAACACACACACACACACACACACACACACACACACACACACACACACACACACACACACAGACAGACACACACACACACACACACACACACACACACACACACACACACACACACACACACACACACACACACGCACACACACACACACACACACACACACACACACACACACACACACATACACACAGACACACACACACACACACACACACACACACACACACACACACACACACACACACACACACACACACACACACACACACACACACACACACACACATCCCCATACCTATCAGCTGTCCCTGACTTTGCCTCTTATATTCATGTCTCTCATCACAGATGAGTACAGTCAGTTAATAATGCCAGACATTACAGTATCATATATCTTATTCTTTGTTAAATGTCACATGCTGTAAAAATCTTTTGCTCTATTCACTTTTTAATTTACATATAGTAATTCTTCAACTGTCCCTGGTGTATAGTGTCTCCCTCAAGTATTACATCCTTTTGCATTAGTCTGGGGGAGATGAGAGCTATGGAAGCCTTGCCCCTGCCACAAACACACACACATGCTTGCAGACATCCTCATACACAAGCAGATGTGCATGCACGCACACACACCCACACACACACAGAAAGAGCGAGACATATACTCACTGTACATCAGACATATACCCCCCACCAAAATGTTCTCATGGACACACTCACCTATTCACCCATACACACACACACACACACACACACACACACACACACACACACACACACACACACACACACACACACACACACACACACACACACTATCAACCCCCTAACAAACATACACTCAGATAATACACTGCCACACACACTCACCCCCACCACTACTTCTCTGCTAATCTCCCTGACACTCACTTGCTTCACAGTGTCACCCATTGTAAGTAATGGGTGGACTTGGGTTTTAGGCCATATTAATTAATGCAGCTGTCTATGTTAATTTACATGGAAAGTAATTCACTGACTCACTTGGCTGTGTATATTCCTTACTGCAGGCATTTCTGTGGGAGATCACCTGACTAATTACCATATGCCACTCCCCTAGCATGCCTTATTAGCATAGGGGTAGGCTGTGGACACAGCCATCATGATCATCTTAAAATATTTGCTCTGCACAACTGCATAGTGCTAAATGATGGAATCTCTTAAAAACCTGCATAAAATAACCTTCGCAATTTGATAAAGCATTGTTATAGCCTACAGTCCTGTCTACCCCAAAAGCACCCACGTGCTGTGCAGCACTTTATATCAGCATATTCAGTTTCATGATGATCTGATTTGACAAACCATAAAACAGTGCTGTTTTTAGACAACATGTTTAAATAATATCACCAATGCTGTTTACTAAGCTGATTGCATGATAGGAATGTGACATGTTATATATTCTGTACTGATCTCATTAGTAGATCTGGTAATATTTTTCTTCCTCAAGGTTAAATCATGCCAATGGAAAGAATGTGCATTACCCAGACTAGTATGGATTACTGCTTAATAGATGCTAAATATTGTCAACTGTAACTGTACTGAGTTTTATATCCAGCAGTTGTTACTAAAGTCGAGAAAACTCTGCAGTCCTCTGGAATAGATTCTTGTTAGGCATCCCACCTTGTGAAGTACCTGCATTTGAAAAGTATTATCTGTTGCACTCATGAAGTGTGCAAACAAGTGGGTGTTGTAAGTAAGGTCAAACATTGCAATATGGTCAACATATGATCATACCGATCTCAGGGACAGCATATGGACATAGGGTCGTACCTAAGCCAGCTGATCAGTTTTTTAAGTAGGTGGAATGGCCATTTTTTCTATTATTACTGTAACAAAGTGGGATACCTAATCTGAATCATCCATGACTTTGTTACATTGATAACTATTAAGAATGTCACCAAGCACTTGTACAGAAAGTCTGAGTTTGTAATCGGTGTCTAAATATGAAACTGTAGGTGACTCTGCACAGCTAAAATAAAGGTAGTATTTTAAACAATTTCCACAGAAAAATGAGGTGTTTGTGTGAAGAGTGCAGATAATCATGCTGACACTCATACTCTCCTAGTAATGAATTTGTAAGCATGTCCATATACAATTGTAGTTTATGTAGTATTGTGCAGAAACAGAATTAGAGAGTGTTGAAACTGAAGCTGAACAGAGGTTTATGGAGCTGTTATGTATTAAGTTATGATTATAGTTAAATTTGGAATGAGTATTTTTTTGCCCTAATCACATTGGCCCATCAAGCTGCCCCTCCCCACCCCATTCTGCTCTACAGACCCCCATTTGTTCTCCTCTGGGAGACCACACTTTGGCCCGTTCATTGCCATTGGGATGAGAGTAGAGTGCCTGATGTCAAGCCATTATACATGGTGGATTGGTGTTTTTGCATTAATCCCTAACTCTCTATGTGTGCCCAGTACAATCCTCTAAGAATGACGTGCAACGGGTATTAGCGTAGGGCTGTTACTCAGTCATGCAACTGCTGTAAGCCTGCATAATAACTGCACTTTTTTAACAGGCAAATCACTTTACATAAGTTTGTTCAGTTGTCACTATAGCAGTTATTACTCCTAGTATGCTGCTAGATACGTACCCCACACTCTCTCTACAAAAACTGATGAGCAGGCTTATCCTTATCATCCCTGCTCCCCCAGTGTCAGCCCCAGCAGGTCCCTGAGCCACTAATCAGACCGTGTTCGCACTGGGTTTTAGTCAGGGCTTTATACCTGTAGATCAATGCACCTGTAGGAATGGTCAGTTCTACTGGTTAGTCCATATAAGACTGAGCGCTCAGCAGTTACAAGCAGTTAGGCTATAGTGGTAGGATTGTAGAGCTTTCTTGAAAATGGGAAGAGGCAGTGTTTGTCATGTGTGAAGGTAGGGAATTCCTGACTTTTGGTTTTGTGACTGAGAATTTAAGATGACAGTGTTAAATATTCAGTACCAAATTTTCAGCTTAGCTGTCTAGGTATCACATATAATGGCCTCAAAAATCTTAGTTATCAGGAGTCTGGCAGCCCTCTCTGTACGTTATCTCTTATAGATTCCTCCATAGAGATCTAGGCCTACCTTTTCGAGCCATGAACAATGCAATCTTTTTTCACCTCCTATCCAGATGGATGATTGATGGATGGAATGTCTGCCCCCCTGTAAATATGGATTATGTATTATATTTTTGAAATTAAAGAAGGAAATTATAACACTAGGGACATGGTGGGTTTAGGTATTAAAGTGACTTACGGAGGCCCTGGCTCAGAAAAGGTTAATGCTGTGTAATATGGTTTACCTGATCTTTTTTCTGTAGTTTGAGATTTTGGAAGGCATGTATTATTAGCCTGTTAGATGAAGAGTGGAACATACTGCACGTGTGTGTGTGTGTGTGTGTGTGTGTGTGTGTGTGTGTGTGTGTGTGTGTGTGTGTGTGCGTGTTCAACTAAGGAAGACTGGAGGGATCTGAAAAGTAGCTGCAGGAGCTATGTGTGATGTGAAAGCACTACAATGACCAGGAAGATCCAGTGAACATTTCTTGGCAACTAAGAAACTGTGACTAAATGTAAAAAAGTTCTTATGTTCTGTCTGATGCCTATAACTAAAGAGCGATTGAACATTTTTAGTGATTTTGGAAAGAATTAATCAGTACAAAACCAGAAGGTAGTATAACAGAATTAACTGGTTGAGTGGCTACTGATATAGAAATGAATGAATGGTGACATTCTTAAATGAAGTGTCTGAGTTATGGCTACTGATATACAAATGAATGAATGGCGACATTCTTAAAAGGTTGAAGTGTCTGAATTATGCTTACTTTTATTTTTGGGTGAAATAAATTTTTATATTCACTTTCCTTCTTGATGAAAGAAACATTACTGATTGAAGATAAATCTACAACTAAAGGCATTTTTTTGTTGAAATATTGTTCTATATACAAGGTGTTCAGGATGTTAGAATGCTAAGACTGTGTAACAACTAATTCCCAAGAACAAGATGCCAGTCCTGTCACAGTAAGTGTGCATACTTTTTATCTCTCTTTAGTTGGCTGTTGTAAGCACTGAAGTGGACACATTGGTTACCATTTGAAATGTCCTGATCAGATAGAGTCCTGAAATGTGGAGACTGAATGGCAGAAAGAATGGACTCACATATATTATCTCTGAGATGCCATTTTTCAGAATATTCCCTTTTCTCCAAGTTATGGGGACCTCATAGTTTGCATATATAGATTTGGGGGATGTGCAAGGGGGTTGGACCCTCAAGCAAAAAAAAAAGCTTAAAGGAGAGGAGTGATTTTTGAATTTCACTCTTTCTGTGTTTTTGGTCTTTTATTTCAGCTTGTTGACACTTTGCATTAGGAGTACCACATTTCAATCAGGAGACAGTTGCATGGATTGCAGGGTCACACAGTTTGTATATGTATATATCACGGAACTCAAATTTGGGTCAAGAGAATATAATTCAGTGGCAGTCTCTCTATTGTTCTTTCATTCTTAATTCTATTCATTTTTTGACCAGATAAATCTATTGTCCAAAAGGGTTCTCGTCTCAGGGACAACCCAGGTCTGCCATATGGTTACGTGAGATGCTCAGTCACACATTAGGCAAATAGAGGTGGGAGGAATCAAGCCCTGTACTCTGAACTACAGGAAGCAGTTTATTAAGAGCTCAGAGCCTTAATTGTTCACACTATTTTCCAGTTGATTGCTGAGATAGCAAAACTGCATGTCTTTGAGGAATGAACTATGTATCCTGCTGCTGCTGTCTGAGGTGCAGGATGTTCCATCCTCCTTGAAGTCAAACAAATCACCAACCCCAGACAACATTTCTGATTAAATTTATAAAGTGGTTTCTGACACATACTTTTCTTTTTAATAACGGTCTTCATATTCAGGAGTAGGTCTAGTCAAATCTTGTGTTCTCTTCCCATTGTACTACTGCATCTTACTGTTTTTATTTTATTTTATTGGAAATATATATAGATGCTTCAGCTCTCTGAGACTGGAAAAATGAACTATCCCTCCATCTGTTAACTCAAATGCGTCCATATTGCTAACAAGACGTGCAACAATGTTTATGCTGCCATTCCAACCTACTTCAAGATCTGACCTCTCCAACTGCATTGTCTTTATGTATGTGAATAAAGCATATCTGACACCTTAGCCCTTTGTAACTTTTTCCTTGTTTCATATTTTGTATGAAGTGGCTTACATTTACCCTCAGTGGCTGTTTTTTACTTTGTTGTTCTTATGTCAATATGCATGACAGTGAGTGCTCTGGGGTAACAGGTGGAAATTGAGTTATTCTCTCTGTTTTAATAGCATGGTTCTACCTCATTTTATATATTTTTCATATAGGAAAGACTGTCTTCATGAGTCTGATCATTTCACAACTATTAAAAAAAAAATGGCATCTAGAATTACTTTAATCAGACCAAAAATAAAAGGGTGGGAGAGGCTATACAATGTCACATCTAGAAAGTTCCTGAGCATCATCTGCCCTAGCCACAGCATCAACACTGCCAAAACCACAGCAAGCTATACCAAACCCCACCAGGAAAAATTGTCATTAAGTGTTGTTTCTAGAGACTCAGTGACCCAGAATCAAGAAGCCTAGTCTATTCTATAAGGGGAGACTGAAACTGGGACAACTGAGTCAGATAGTTAAGGGACCTGTAGCTGAAATAACAAAATGGAACAGTCTGTTACCCATTTTAAACAAAGTTCTGCACTGTTAACCTGGCTGTAAACAGATAAGGTGCTGTGGTCTCTTGGGAGCCTTGGTGGACAGAAGATGTTGCATAAGAATCTGCCCTCAACTGTTTTGTCATAAGCCTTGGGTGCTTTGTCATGGTGTAAGTCTACTCCAGCAGGAGTTTGTAGATGACTTTCTCCTTCTTGAGAAAAGAGGAAATGGAATACAAATGCCTCCAGTGAAGTCTTGACGGATGGCATCAAATGTGAAATGCTAGTGAATATAGCCACACATTTCTCATAACGCAACATTGATATGTGAAATGTATGAATATGAATCTGTAATAATTTGACATTTTTCAACTGTATGTAAAACTATATAGCACTTTTTGTAATATATAAGAAAATTCTGGTAAGTTTAACTGTAACCACATGGCTAACAGTCATCTTCACTCCTCACCTGCTCTTACCATATAGGACTCATACTTATACATCTCTTTAAAGAAAAAAGGCAGACTTACCTTCCCCTTTCAGGAAGTTTTCTAGACTTTCCTGGAAATTCTCAGGATCTTTCAAGAATACAGAGATATGGTAAAAGTAATGAAGCGACACTAAAGTATCTCTTGGATCTCGAGCCACATAAACAACCTATAAAATAATACAGAAATCATCACAAGAAGTCATGACAAAAATGGATATGTTTCAGTTTATCAGATGGACTATCCTAAATCCTAATTCCTCAAAGCTAGTTCTCTAAGCATTTCTCAATAAATAAATAAATAGTTTGGAAATATAATTAGAATGCTTCCCACCCACAACACCGCCATCTACAACATTATGAGACCAATGTCAGTAAGGAGCACTTATTAATAAATACATGAGGCAGCTGAAGCTTGGTATTTGGGAGATGTAATTTTATAAACTGATGCAGTGCCAACAAGATATCACACCATGCACATTGTATGAATGAATGAATTAATTAATTTGTTAATGGGTAGACAGTAGGAATCTAGCTTGCGACAGAACTTCCATATCATAGACCTCTCTTGACTGTGTAAGAAACAAAAGTTGTGCATTACATTACCGTCAACCTCTCACTAAAATGACAAAACAATTTTTATTCAAAACTGGTTCCTGTACAATGCACTAAGTCACATGTCGGTTTTCTCTTTAGTACCTTCCACTTATGTAAAATCTTAGCATGTATAAATGTAACTACTGTTTGTGTAAAAAATGTAAATAGGTTAAAATAAAACCACTCAAAAAACGACAAATGAAGAAAAACCACACTGGAGCCAATGAATAATATAGTAAGCGCTTTCGTTTACTAGAATAAGTAAACTTCTTCAGACAAAATCACAAAGGAAATTAATGCCTTTAAATACAATAAAAAGCATGACATCATTTCCTTAACAAAGTAACCAGCCTCAATAAAAGCCCAAAACCACTCTAAAAAGAACTTATAATCTCTCAAATAAATACCAAGACATACAAAAAGATACCCTATATACCAATAATTTACATAGAAATAATACAAAAAAAAAAATAAATGTACATATCAATACCAAAAATAAATGACTTCATTAATTCTATATCTAAGCAGTGCTTTTAATTTCAAAACACTCATAATGGAAATTGAATCATTTAAACCTGGTGGAACCAAGGCATTTAATTTAAGTTGCCATATAAGTTCCTTTTTCTCAGGTTTCAAACTAGTTGGACCTCCTCTATTGTTTTCATAAATCTTTTCGATAATCAAAAACTGAAATTCATGATCTGGAAACAATAATATATGCCTAGCCAATGCATTGTTAATATTTTCTTTGCCAATAGCATAACAGTGTTCATATATTCTATTCTTGAGGGGTCTATCCATTTTGCCCACGTAACAGGTAGGACATTTTAAACATAAACCTAGATACCCCCCTTGCATTACAATTAAACTTATCATTGATAAAATATTTCCTACCATTGACTGTAAAGGAAGCTGTTACATTAATACCAGTTTTTAAATATAATAATGATTTGGTAAACATCCCCAAAATGCCATCTTTGAATGATTTGAGTGGGGGTGGCACATTACAGGTTGACCAATTGGACTGTGAGTTTGGTAGGTTGAGTTTTATAACCACTTTTTCCACTGATGCCCCCCTTTTGAGGTCTATTATATTTTAAAACTGGTACTTCTTGCTTGATGACCATTTGATTAGTAAATATGTGGGGGATTATCCTTGTGTAGTGTTTAGGAAGGGTAAAAACCTTAAAGCCCTTTTGGAATGCAATAATTTAAAATGTTACCTTCCACATTGTGGAATGTCCAAATGTGGGGCCTGCAATTGGTGTAGATATATTAATGTAACAGCTTCCTTTACAGTCAATGGTAGGAAATATTTTATCAATGATAAGTTTCATTGTAACACAAGGGGGGTGGTCTATCTAAGTTTATGTTTAAAATGTCCTGCCTTTTACATGGGAAAAATGGATAGACCCCTCAAGAATAGAATATACGAACACTGTTATGCCATTGGCAAAGAAAATATTAACAATGCATTGGCTAGGCATATATTATTGATTCCAGATCATGAATTTCACTTTTTGATTATCGAAAAAAATTATGAAAATGATAGAGGAGGTCCAACTAGTTTGAAACTTGAGGAAAAGGAACTTATATGACAACTTAAATTAAATGCCTTGGTTCCGCCAGGTTTAAATGATTCAATTTCCATTATGGGTGTGTTGAAATTAAAAGCACTGCTTAGATAGAATTAATGAAGTAATTTATATTTCTTATTGATATGTACATATATTGTTTTTGTATTATTTCTATGTAAATTATTGGTATATAGGGTATCTTTTTGTATGTCTTGGTATTTATTTGAGAGATTATAAGTTCTTTTTAGAGTGGTTTTGGGCTTTTATTGAGGCTGGTTACTTTGTGAAGGAAATGATGTCATGCTTTTTATTGTATTTAAAGGCATTAATTTCCTTTGTGATTTTGTCTGAAGAAGTTTACTTATTCTAGTAAACGAAAGCGCTTACTATATTATTCATTGGCTCCTGTGTGGTTTTTCTTCATTTGTCATTTTTTGAGTGGTTTTATTTTAACTTGTTTGGCCGTTGGTTTGTATGGAGATTAGTGCCACATCTGGTTCGCAAGTCTTATTTCAAACTATTGATTCGTTAGCCAGTAGCATGGACCATTCATCTGATAACGAACCTAGTGCCCTGGATAAATTGACAGCATTGATAGAACTTCTTCCGCAATGTGTTGACTGTTTGGCAAGTCAAGTTGCATTTGCCGTGCCTCGTGGATCCGGAAGTTCTGGTAATGCTGCTTCGAACCACCTACCTATTCATTCAACTCCTAGCACTTCTGGAATTGCCCTTGGATCGCAGGATCAAGGATTTGTTTCTTTGGGAGCTTCTAATTCGTCTCCTTTGCTGTGTTCTGGGGTCCGGACCTCCTTGCCTAATGTAACGAATGAACGTTTATCCTCTAACATGGAAATTAGTAATTCAGTAAGTACGCCAACTACTCTTCCATTGTTAAACGACTGGTTCAAAGAGCCAGCTTGTTTTTTAAATGTTTCTGCACAGAATAACACTACCAGACATTCTGTGACTATTGAAAATACTTTAATTAATAATCTTAAAGTTTTCGATATTAAGCTTTTTAAACTTAAAAAGCTACAAATAGAAGTGCAGTATTTGACTGGGTGTGTCAAAAGGAAACAAGTCCCAAAGGGGTTTAGACAATGACGTTTTCCGACTGGATTAATTTTAAATTCTCCATTTCACAAGGAATTATTGTGCTTGTTTGACCGACAGGGTATTGAGTTTATTGAACTTTTAATTAAGGACTATCAAAAGCAGATTGAAACACTGAAAAGTGAACTGGCGGAACTGGACACTGTTATTAGATCAGATAATGAGTTTCAATGTTACAAATTTGATTTTTTATGCATATTTTTGAGTATCAAAAGTGCCTTAATGAAAATTAAAGAGAATAAAATGAAAAAACTCAATAGGGATGCTGTGGCATATGGGAAGGGTTCTGCATATCCTCTACCCCCATCTAATGGTAATACAGGGTTCAACAATGATCAGGATAACCCTGGGGACATTTTTTCAACTGGGCTTGACAACAATGGTGTAGTGATTAATGACAGTGGTGAAGTGTGTCCAGTTAGGAGAAGTGAAAGACTTGCCAGTAAATATGTGAATAACAATCCCAATACTAATAATGGTACTGACACAAACCAGCATCAAGGTTTTCAGGCATGAAAGAAAGTGAACACTGGGGGGCAGCAGAACCCTTCATGGCCTCAACACCAGCGGAAAAAGAAATTCCAGAACAGGAGAAGGAGATGGTCCTTTCTCCGGATTTGGTGGGGCCTATAGATGAAACAACTGTACAACGAAGAACAGTACAGATTTTAAGATCTTTAACTATTCTGCTTTTAACCCTGACCCTTTGCTTACTGACATTCTTGCCAAGGGGCTTACCTTTGTTCCTGCAGCTAGGAGTGATGTAGCAAGAACACTGATTGACTTAAAAACATTTACAAGGAAACTGAACCTAAATGTGGTTTTAGGCAAGAATTCAAGTCTCACTAAAGACTTTAGGGTTGCAAGCATTTTTAACCCAATCTTGCATCCTTCTATTTCGCTATTTGAAAAAATATGTGAAAATGATTTTAGGTCACTTGAACACTAGATGTCCACCTAATTCATTAGGGAATAATCTTACCCAAACTGAGAAGGATGTATTATATGATTTGAAATTTGCTAACATCCGTATTTGTAAACTTGATAAGGGGGGCGGTTTGATTTTTATGGATAAGGATGAATATTTTGTGAACATGAGGTTATTGCTAACTAATGAGGCTTATGTAAAGGTGTCCCTTAATGAAATCAATGGGGCATATCGTAACATTAAAGGTTTTATCAATGACTTATTCATTGAAGGTCGTATAGATTTGGACCTATTGAATTTTCTTGTCATCCCTCATCCAATCACCCCCACTTTGTTCGGGTTACCCAAAATTCATAAAAACTTGGAAAAAAAAAAAACTTTTGTCCCATCATTGATGGGAGACAATCTATAACTTATGGGTGTGCGAAATTTGTTAACCTTAAACTTAAGGAGGCTTTGAAAAATGAAGCACAAATATGTAAAGATTCATGGGCATTTTTGGAAGCCATTAATAGTTTTTCTTTTGATGGGAATTTAAACTTTTTTACCATTGATGTCTGTGATTTATACACTTCTATCCCACAGGACCTTGGTTGTGAATGGGTCAGGGATTTTCCACTGGAACAACATTTGAATGGGCAGACTATTGATTTAATTATTTATTTGCTGGAACGGGTGTTGAATAACAATTATTTTTTATTCAACAAGGAGTTTTATTTGCAGAAAACGGGTGTAGCCATGGGGTCTCCGTGTGGAGCAACCTTTGCAAACACAGTGATGGCACACTGGGAAAAACAGTTTCTTTTTAAAGATCCTGGTTTTCAAGAGAAGGCCACATGGTACACCCATTACTTGGATGATATTTTCATCCTTTGGAAGGGGGATAGGTCTTCCGCTGCAGCCTTTGTTGAAAAAATTACTAATTTTACAGATTTTCTGGAATTTACTTGGGAATTCCATGTTGACCATATTTCCTTTCTTGATGTGGACCTGGTCAAATGCAATTCATTAAATAGTTTTACTTCTAGGATATTTAGGAAACCCACATATTCAAATGCATTCCTATACTTTTCCAGTTGCCATCCATTCCACCAAAAGAGAGGGGCTGTCAAGGGGCAACTTGTAAGGGCTGCTAGGATGGTAACTTTGGAAAGTGATTTTGTGGATGAATGTAATCTATTGAAGGATATGTTTTTTAAACGTGGGTACCCCAATAGACTGGTGGAGGACCTTATAGATGAGGTTTCCCATAAAAGGTCTCGGGGTATTTTCAAACCAATTTTGAATATCAAAGAAGTCAATGTGATGACAAGCCTGGAATGTAATGTTTCAAATGATTTGGTAAACATCCCCGAAATGCCATCTTTGAATGATTTGAGTGGGGGTGGCACATTACAGGTTGACCAATTGGATTGTGAGTTTGGTAGGTTGAGTTTTATAACCACTTTTTCCACTGATGCCCCCCTTTTGAGGTCTATTATATTTTAAAACTGGTACTTCTTGCTTGATGACCATTTGATTAGTAAATATGTGGGGGATTATCCTTGTGTAGTGTTTAGGAAGGGTAAAAACCTTAAAGCCCTTTTGGAATGCAATAATTTAAAATGTTACCTTCAACATTGTGGAATGTCCAAATGTGGGGCCTACGATTGGTGTAGATATATTAATGTAACAGCTTCCTTTACAGTCAATGGTAGGAAATATTTTATCAATGATAAGTTTAATTGTAACACAAGGGGGGTGGTCTATCTAGGTTTATGTTTAAAATGTCCTTTTACATGGGCAAAACGGATAGAACCCTCAATAATAGAATATACGAACACTGTTATGCCATTGGCAAAGAAAATATTAACATTGCATTGGCTAGGCATATATTATTGATTCCAGATCATGAATTTCACTTTTTGATTATCGAAAAGATTTATAAAAACAATAGAGGAGGTCCAACTAGTTTGAAACTTGAGGAAAAGGAACTTATATGGCAACTTAAATTAAATGCCTTGGTTCTGCCAGGTTTAAATGATTCAATTTCCATTATGAGTGTGTTGAAATTAAAAGCACTGCTTAGACAGAATTAATGAAGTCATTTATATTTCTTATTGATATGTACATATATTTTTTTGTATTATTTCTATGTAAATTATTGGTATATGGGTATCTTTTTGTATGTCTTGGTATTTATTTGAGAGATTATAAGTTCTTTTTAGAGTGGTTTTGGGCTTTTATTGAGGCTGGTTACTTTGTTAAGGAAATGATGTCATGCTTTTTATTGTATTTAAAGGCATTAATTTCCTTTGTGATTTTGTCTGAAGAAGTTTACTTATTCTAGTAAACGAAAGCGCTTACTATATTATTCATTGGCTCCAGTGTGGTTTTTCTTCATTTGTTGTTTTTAAAACTGTAAATAGAAATATAATACTCTGTGTTAACTGGAACTTAGTACAATGCAGTGTAAGCAAATGGAGCTTTTCTCCCAGGCCCTCTGCTGAAAATAGATATTACCCAGTTGGACTTTCCTGATAAACAAAGGCACATAAATTAATAAATAAACACATGTTGTATTTCATAGGGACACAGTCCTCATTGGGGCAGTTGGTAACTTTAAAGCAAAGTCAGCTGCAAAGAGCAACTGATTGGATAGGGCTGACTTAATTCGGGCAGAACTACATTATCAGGAGATCAGCTCTGTGAGCAGCTATACTGTTAAATAATTAAGTGGTCTCACACCAATGCACATGATAAGTAGCTGACTTGCCTCTAGCAGCAAAACAGAAAGACATCAGATCCCTTGCTCCAGTTAGCATAGCTGTTCTGAGGACAATAGTATTTGATATATATATATATATATATATATATATATATATATATATATATATATATATATATATTTATATATGTGTGTGTGTGTGTGTGTGTGTGTGTGTTCCGTCCCTTTGGTCATGTGTGTGTTTGGTCAGTCACTGTTTAGGCATTATGATTGACTTACCTCCAGTAAGAATAATGGTACACGGACATAGAAAATTCTGTAACTGACCAAATGTGAGAAATGTGACCCAGTATAACTTGCTTCAGCTTGTGCCCAGCATTCACACAACAGTAGATGTCACTACAATAACCAACACTTGCACTGACCTTACTAATATCTTTTAGGTTGTTTCCAACAATAACGCTGCACACAATGGTATTCACTTCCCAGAAGTTCTAATAGCCACTTTATCCCTCCTTGAAGTCACTAGCTACCTCCTGTTTTGCAGTGTAACCAAACAACTTTCAAAGACAGGGAAGATACCTCCTAATATATAAAATGACTTGTTGGTTTGAATGCACCCCAGGCTCAGGATGCACTTTAATGAAAATAATTCTCTGGGAAACAGTCTTTCTTCTGACATCTTCACTGCTTATTTTTAAGGCGTTAATTGACTTATCACTTAAGATATAGGCAAACATACATTAATATAAAAGAAAACAAACCATATTAATATGTTTGCAGTTGCAAACATTATACATCACATATTCTCTTTTGTATGTTGTGTCTTTCAGCTTATCCCGGTTAGGGGTTGCCAGAGTGGAATTCCGGTCCGCTAATGTTTGGTAGTGGATTTTTACGTGCCGAGTCACCAGCCCTGATGCACAACCTTCAACGAAGGCACGCTCATTCACGCTTGTCTCCATGCAGAAGACGCTCTAACTGAGAATCGAGCACAACGTCTTGCTGTGAGGCGACAACGCTAGCAGAGCACCACTACCGCTATTCTCTTTTGTATAATTATTATCAATCCAACATTATAAAAATTGCTCAATTCCTGCCTTCCCTCAAACCTCACTCCTCCTCAAAAACGTTATTCTGCATGTATTGTTCCCACAATTTCCATTTTTCTTCATTGTTTATTTTGTATAAGAGAAACAACTGACATATGCCAAATAAAAAAATAAGAATAAAATAAATTGATACAAAACAGCGACTCCATGTGCAAACGCTTAGATCCAGAATTTCAGATGATCCTAGGAAACAAGACTTAGACTGTGTATGCAAAGTGCATCTCACAGTGCCTCAAGCACATAGGTTCCTAGGTTCAAAGGTAAGTACTAGGCTATCTACCTGAGAGCATTTATAAGCCTAGCCAGAATGTGTTGGCTTTTGCCGCCCCCTTAGATTAGTTCCCTGTGCCTCTGTCCAGCAGAGCCACTACATGCAAGCGAGGACCAGAATTCATGCCATCAGATTTATTTATTTAACTCTTGATAAAGTGCCACAATGGAGACAGTGATACAATGTTAAGGAGAACTCAGTAACCTGGTGGTAAGTAGCCTGACACAAAGCTGGAAAAGTAATGAGGGACAATGGCCATGCCAACCATATCCTGATGCCCTTATTAGAATATTGTTGTCACATTCTTAACTGTACTTATGTTACACATATGCAGAATTAAAGAAATTGTCTTTTATTTCTAAGAAATGAATAGTACTATAAGTAAAGCTAGCAGGTTCATCCTAAAACTACACCCCTTGCTAATAGCAATATATAACACTTAAAAAGACAGGATTATTTATTTATTTTTTATTTATTTGTTGACATTTGTTAACCGGGTTTGTCCAGCTGGGCTCGTGGCCCATTTTCAGTGGAGACCTGAGGAGAAAAGCTCCAAGACAAAAATACAGTTTACAGAAAGAGTACGTAACATACTTGGAAATAGTAAACTACATAAACTTAAAAGGAAACAATTGCTTAAAATGCATTATACAAGGAAAAAAATCTAGTTGTCAAAAATTATGCAGAGTAACAAAAATATATGCATATTTGCAGCAAGTTTAAAATTCATCAGTTGTGTTTAAAGAGCTAGGACAAGTAATCATACTCTGAGGGGGAAAAGTCATGTGCATGGGGGGAGTAAAGGAGGTAAGGGAAGGGGAGTTAAGTTTGGGCTTGACAAGGGCAGGTTTTGGAGTTAAGAAAATTAAGTTTGAGTTTCTCTTTGAAGTGGGATGGGTGATGGGATTACTTCCAGTACATTGCAGGTTTGCTCTCTTAAATTGCAATCTAGAATACAAACTGTCAACAATTAGGCTAATTCCCTTTGAATACCTACAGTAAATCTCTACTTTTCTATATAACATTTATACTGAGAACCTCATCTCACCTCTGACTGTTTCCTCCACAAACTTTATTAGCCTACAAAGCATATTCAGACCCTAACCATACACGTCACTTTCATGTCCTTCAACACTGCCCTAAAAGCCTCTCTAATATTAACGAACAGAAATGTTTGGATTCTTAAGGGGTCACCTAGTCCCTACTTGCTGTTGGACCCACATTCCTCTAAGAAGGAATGTTGCTGGAAGAAAGTACAGTTTTGTACCTACCATAAATGTAGATGTTCGAGGATTCCATTGCTGCAGTCCTGACTATTGGGTATAGTCCGCGTCCAGTCGGCCCGAATACCAGAGTATAAGGCTGACGTCGGTCATGGCGCCTTAGACTGACGTCAGTACGTCAGGGTACTAATGCGCATGACCGACGTCATATCCTCAGTCTTTTCTTGCCCCAGATGTCAGAAGACCCAAAAAGACAAGTCCCAAAAATCTGCACCAAAAAACATGTACAATATATACAACAATATATACAAAAATATAAGCATGTAAACTCACCTACACAACCACCCCTAAACACAGAGGAGAAGGAGGGAGGGTAAATTGGACTGCAGCAATGGAATCCTCGAACATCTACATTTATGGTAGGTACAAAACTGTACTATGTTCTTCGTCTTCCATTGCTGCAGTCCTGACTATTGGGTAGAATCCCAAAGCAGAGGTAAGGGAGGCTGGCAAATTATAAGGAAGTAGGAGCTGATAACATGCCTTGCAAAACAGCTGTGGCAAAACCAGCCCTAGACTTAGAGTAGATAGGAAGATGATAATGCTTAGAGAAAGTATGCACTGAACTCCAAGTAGCTGCTTCCAAAATATCCTTAGTTGCCATCCCCCTTAGAAATGCTGTTGAAGTGGCAGTAGCCCTAGTGGAATGAGGCCTAATCCCAGCTGGAATCTCCTTGCCATGATGGGAATAACAAAATGCAATGCAAAAGCCAATCCACCTGGAAATAGTTTGTTTTGACACAGGCTTGCCCTGTGAACTCAAAGCAAAAGAAACAAACAACTGCTGAGACTGCCTAAAATCCTTAGTCCTGCTTAAATAATATCTCAATTGCCTGTGTACATCTAAAGTGTGCAAAATCTTTTCCCCTTTATTTTGGGGGTCTGCATAAAAAGTAGGCAAATGAATAGTTTGGTTTAAAGCCACACTAGAAACCACCTTAGGCATAAAGGAAGGATTAGTACGTAATGATACCCTATCCTTATGGAAAATCAAAAGGGCTCTACTGCCATAAGGGCCTGCAACTCAGACACCCTTCTTGCAGAAGTAATAGCCAACAGAAAAGCAGTCTTCCATGACAAGTATTTCAATTCAGCAGTAGCCGCAGGCTCAAAAGGTTGTAGAGTAAGTTTTTCAACACAAAATTGAGATCCCAAGCAGGAGTAGGAGCTCTACGTGGGGTCTTATATTCTTTGCCCCTCTAAGAAACTGCTTGAACAAAGGATGCGAAAACAAAGGTGGGTCACAATCATAGTGAGCTGAAATGGCTGCAGCATGAATCTTAATGGAAGAGAAGGACAAACCTTTGTCCAATAACTCAGTAAGATATTGTAGAGCCACACTCAAATTAGGCTCAGAAATCTTCAAATTCTTTGCTGTACTCCAAAATAAAAATCTCTTCCATTTTTCTGCGTACACCTTCCTTGTACTCGGTCTTCTAGCTTCCATAATCAAATTTAAAACTTGTTGAGGAAGTTGAGACCTGCTGTGCTTCAAGAGAGAATATGCCAGGCTGTTAGATGAAGAGAGTGAAGCTTGACATTGAGCAGATGACCATCCTTCTGAGATAACAGATGAGGAATCAGAGGTAAAGGCCATGGAGGCTTCTTTACCAGACTCCGTAGTAGTGGATACCAGTGTTGCGAGGCCAATCTGGAGCTATCAAAATCATCCTTGGCCTGTCTTGTCTGACCTTTAATAATACCTTTGGAAGAAGAGGCAGAGGTGGAAAGGCATAGACATGAAGGTTTTTCCAACTGAAAGACAGAGCATCCACTTTCCAAGCTGTGTGATGAAACCCCTTTGTGCAATACTTTGGCAGCTGGTGGTTTAGTGGAGAAGCGAACAGATCTATGTCTGGAGTTCCCCATGACACTGTCAATTTCTGAAATACATGAAGATCCAGTTTCCACTCGTGGGGATCCATGATTTGTCTGCTTAACACATCTGCTAGGAGTTCTGTGCTCCTGGCAGAAACCTTGCCTGAAGAGTTAGTTGCAGGCTTAACGCAGTCTCCCATAAAATCATTGCTTGCCTGCATAGAGGATAAGAATGTGTTCCCCTTGCTTGTTGATGTACCACATGACAGTTGTGTTGTCTGTTAGAATCAACACCTGCCCTGGAAGAAGTAACTCCTTGAAAGCCATCAATGCAAACTGGACTGCTAACATCTCCTTCATGTTGATATGTAGATGCTGTAGTCTGGCAGGCCACTTGTCTTGTATCCACTTTCCATTTAGATGAGCTCCCCAAGCAATGTCCGAGGCATCTGTCGTTAAAATCTGACTCGCCTCTGGCCGGGTCACAGAGAGTCCCTTGTTTAGGTGACATTCCTGAGCCCACCACAAGAATTCCTTTTGAAGGCAAGGTATTATTTGAATGACAGTGTCCAAATCCTGGCAGTGCTGTGTCCATACATTTTGAGATACCATTGCAGCTTCCTCATATGCAGTTTGGCATTGGGAAGCACCAGAATACAAGATGCCATGAACCCTAATGCTTGAAGGACTGTCCTTGCAGTCAGCACGGACTGATGAGATAGTTGATGGAAGTAAAGTGACAGACTCTTTTGTTTGTCCGGGGTTAAAAGGCCATCTGGGCTGCTGTATTCAGTCTCACACCCAGAAAGCACATGTCTTGAGAGGGTACTAGACTGGACTTTATTTCGTTCACAGAATACCCTAGGCATCTTAGCACTGCTATGACATAATCCAGATGCTGTAGAAGGTCTTCCTTTTCTTGAGCCAGAATCAGGCAGTCGTCCAAGTAAGGATAGATTTGAATTCCTTGAAGCCTGAAGTAAGCTATCACTGGAGCCAGAACCTTTGTGAATACTCTGGGCGCAGTAGATAAGCCAAAGGGCAATGCAGAGAACTGATAATGAAAATCTCCAGTTCGAAACCGCAGATACTTTCTGCAACCTAGCCTTATAGGCACATGAAGGTAAGCTTCCTTGAGATCTAAAGTTACCATCCAGTGATCTTTGCCCAGCAGAGGTAAAAGTTGTTGTAACGTCAACATCTTGAACTTGGGAATGTCCAGATAAGTGTTGAGGATAGATAAATCCAAAATTGGTCTCCACGTGTTCCCCTTCTTTGGTACTAGGAACAGGCGAGAATAAAATCCTAAGCCCCTTTCTGATACAGGGACTGGCTGAATGGCCCCTATCTGGAGTAACTGAGAAACTTGCTTGTGAGCCTCTTTTCTTTGTGGAGGAGGAACGTCTGGCATGCCTTTGAAAGGGGCATTGTGTGGAAATAAAATCTGTAACCGTGATGAATGATATCCAGCACCCATCTGTCTTGAGTGATTAAATCCCAATTTTCTTTGAAAAGAGACAGTCTTCCTCCCAAAGGAGCTGCCAGACGAGAATCCACTGGCAGCTGAAAAGGCAGGTCATTGGGTCTGCTTACGAAAGGACTGACCCCTGCCCTCACCAGAAGTCTGAGCAGGTGAACTCCTGATCTAGGCCTAAAAGAACCTTGAGCCCTGCCCCTACCACGTCTAGACCTACCCCTAGACTGGGAATCATAAGCAGGATATGTCCACCCCTTAGCAGGCCAATTTCTGCTAAACTTCGGAGGCTGCACCTGCAAAAAATCTTTAACAGTCTGCATAGACTTAGCTTTGTCCTCCATTTTCTTTAAAACTGCTTCCACAGGCGGTCCAAACAACACATCAGACTGTAAAGGAGCATCCAAAATCCTTGTCTTAACATGCTCAGCTAAATTCTCATCCTTCAACCAGGCATGTCTGCGAAGAACAGAACTAGTAGCAGCCACCCTCGAGGAGGCCTGAACAGCATCAAAACCACACTGCAAAGAATGCTTACCCACTTGTTCAGACACATGAACCAAATCCAGCAATTCTTTACACTCAATACCTTCCGCCAAAGCATCCACCTTAGATTTCAATTGTGAAAGGAGATAATTTTGATATTTTAGCATGTGAAACTGACAATTCAACGCCCTCATGGCTAGAGTGGAAGAAGTATACACTTTCTTACCCCACCTATCCAAAGCCCTTGCCTCTTTATCAGAGGGTACAGGATTTTTAACCACAGAAGCTTTAACACCTTTAGGCCCCTGAGAAACAGTTTCTGGGTCCGCCCTAGGACTCTTAAACAAATACTTATGAGCTTCGGGCACCCTATAATACCTATCAGGCGTAACAGGAGCAGGAGGCAAGGAGTCAGGGTTCAGGGAAGCCTCTGCAAAAACATCCTCCACCACATTCAACACAGGAGGAATAGCTAAGGGCCTATGCTGGGGTAAAAACAAGAATTCCCTAAGCCTCTTCCTGGAATCAGAGTAATCCTGGCCTTCCCATTTAAAGTGCTCCCTCATGGAGTGTAGAGTCTCTGAAAATGAAAAATCCTCAGGAGGAGAAGCTGAAGGAGTGGAATCATCCACATCAGAATCAGAATAAGTAGGATACTCCTGTAAGTCTTCCACAGAAGACTCTGAAGCCTGTGAACACTGTTCAAAACTATCAAACTCCTGTTCCACTCTAGGCCTCTTATCAGGCGGGGGCATAGAACCTCTAATCATAGTAATCAAATCTTCTGCCATTTTAAGCATATGTTTCTTAGGCACAGAGCCCGAAATGATAGGAGAAGCCCCCACAGAAGCTGAACTTGGCCTACCTCTAAAAGAAGCTTTGGCAACAGAAGGAGAGGCCCTAACTACCTTGGGAAGAGAGGGAAGAACAGTTACTTGAGAGGCCCCCTCAGCCTGGCCTACCTCCTGAGAGGGCACATCCTGTAACAACAAAGTATCTGCCTGAGACTCCATGGAAACTCCTGGCAAAACCTCTGGCTCCACTGAGCCTTCCAAAGAACCGACGTCCGGGACTGGCGGTTCATCAACCCTAGGCTTCACTGTTTTATCCTTGCGCTTCTTGGATGAAGCAGGCGTCGGAGTATCCGACGGCATATTATAATTGCAACGCTTCCCAAACACTAACCTAGCACAATCTAGCCTCCTCTTAATAGTGCGTTTGTTAAATCTAGCACAAGAGCGGCAACCAACAACGTCGTGCTCAGGCCCTAAACAAGGTATACACAATGTATGATAATCCCTATGCGGTATCTGTTTCCCACAAGAAATACAGTTATTCACTTTTTCTGACATCCGGTTAAATACTGAGGCAAGAAAAAACCAAAATGTTCCCCAACGGGGTACTTAGCCAACTCTGTTTCGGTCTGAAACTCCGGTTTCGGAAATATCTCAGAACGCCAACCTGCACTCGCAAAATTGCTTCTGCATCGGACCATGCGGCAAAAAAGACTGAGGATATGACGTCGGTCATGCGCATTAGTACCCTGACGTACTGACGTCAGTCTAAGGCGCCATGACCGACGTCAGCCTTATACTCTGGTATTCGGGCCGACTGGACGCGGACTATACCCAATAGTCAGGACTGCAGCAATGGAAGACGAAGAACATCTAAGCAGATTGATGTGAAAAGGATGCTCATTGTTTAGTTCATTTGCACTTTCTGTTTCTATAATCTTACCAGTTTTAACATGCAGTCATAGTTAATAGTTCCTTCTCGTACTGAATCTTAATTGTATAGCATCTATAGAAACCTACTTGTTTATTACCTTTGAACTTGGGAACCATGGCGTTCTGCTAAACAAACTAGTGCATTTAGTTATCTCTTGTGAGATTTCTCTTTGATTCTGTAATTATCTCCTAATAGATCTTTTACCTTTGGGAGCTCTTGACTGTTCTGTGATAGGTCCTCTTCTCATCTCCCCTCATCTCTTCTCTTATTTTCTCTTCTCACTATATATAAACAATATACCTTCAGATCTCCCTTGTCTGAAATGAGTAATATTGTGACAATACTTTATTAAGATAACATAGTACTTACTTGTGCCCACAAATCAATTCAACATCAGCGACACTGCAAAAGACTTCTCATTGATCTGGAACTGGCTTATTACAAATAAACTCACAATCAGTACAACCACATCAGTAGTTATGATCTCTGGGGGCCCCTATTAATTCACTGAAGGATGAGATCATTGCACAGCATTTTGGACAGCATTTCATCCAACATGCTGTTAGTTGAACTGTTATGACTGAGATTGCATTATGGTAGGGATTAGGAAATTTGTCCTTTCCCCACTGTAGTGCGATATCAGAGTTGGTATATATACTTAGTGGGGGGTGTGCGGGTGCAGCCCCCCACATGAGCAGAGTTCTGTGAACCGTATGTGCGAAGAAATGCTGTTTGATGATCCAGTCCTTCAATTAATTAATATGGATCCAATCTCTGATAAAACCAGATGACTTTATAACCTTCTGCATCTTTACTAACCCCAAACAACTACAAAACAGAGTCTTACTAATTCAGATCTCTCAGGATACATCCTTAGCCACAGCACTCTGCAAAAATACTTGTGTCTTACTAGATGACATAAACATTTGTATACAGCTTAAAATGGCTTGTAAATTCTCCAGCATACTCACACCCAAAGCATGTGGAACTATTGCTATTAATGTTCTTCTCCCATTGCACGAAGAGGTTCTGCCTATGAATGTTCCTCTGTCAGGGCTGAACATCATTGCCCTTCATGTGGTTGAACATAAGATTCTTGGGATCATTCATCTGGCTAATCCTACAGAGCACCACTACACTACTAAAAATAAAGCCAAATAGCTTCCTGTCTCAGCCAGGCATTCCGACTTCCTTAACGCCCTTACCTACAAATGTCAAAATGATCATTACTACCTGCCACCGAGAAGCAAATCAGTTGTACATGAATCCTCATATACATTAAGAAGTAATGCTCATTTATACTTAGACGTAAATATTCCCTTGTTACTTGTCAAACTGCTTTTGTCAAGTTAGCTCCTACTTCATGGAACTTCCTCCTAGACCAATCTGCTGAACTGCAAGCTCTATTTCTTAAAAGAAAAGTACATCTATAGACTACAAACAAATACACATCCTTCAAAGATGCTTTCTTAGTCTGCAGCTTTGATAAAATTGCATATTCTGCGGCTTGTTAACGTTTCTATATTTTATGATACACTGTGTTCCTCATTGATTTTAAAATATTAATCTAAATATGTGAGTTCATATTGTCTTTACTTCAGATCTTTTCTTAGACATGACTCTATCTGCACTATCTTAATATACTTTGTTGTGATACTCTATACTGTTAATTTCTTTCTATTTATTTATTTATTGACATTTGACTACTGGGAAAGTCCGACAAGGTAGAAGCACATGTTCAGCGGAGGCCCACAGAGAAAAGATCCAAATTATTACAAAATAATTTAAGAACAATAATTATACAATCTTCAAAAATAAAACAAAAATTAGCCTGAAAATATTTATGCATTTTGTCTGATTGAAATGTAAATGTTTACATGTATTACAGTCACTTTTCAACTATTGTGTAAATATTGTTTGGCCATTTGTTCCAAGGTGTGGCTGAAAAGGGCCCTCTACCAGTCCACCAGTCCAGTAAACAAACTTAAGTAAATAAATAAATAAATAAAATTGTAGTCTTTCAGACATATCCATTAATGGTTAAGGTTTTTGCCTCTCATACACAAAGCGAAAAGTACAAGTTCTGATCTCTAGCCCAAAAATTTGTGTGGAGTTTGCGTGCTCTCCCTGTGTCTTTGCAGGTTTCCTCCGACCTCCCCCAAAACATGCTCAGAGTGCCTACCTCAACCTCACCATATTGGGGGAAGAGTTGTATACACCAACCACTTTAAGCATCAGCTGTGGTGCAGAGTATTCTCTAGATAGGAGATCAGTGATCATAGAGCATGTCAGGGCTAGCCACGCAGTGGTGTAAAAATTACATCTAAATTATTTGGTTACACTGATTAATGTCACCAGTAAGGGGCATGGGTATCTGCTAATAATAAGTGGGATGAGAACCTGATCAATACAAGGGACCCATGATAATGTTTTTTGGGTCTATATGCCTCTATTGTCCTGTGTCTGCCCACCATAAAGCCCAGCAACCTTGGGTCAATAAAGTACTGACCAGTTTGTGTCCAGTTGTCCAGCTTTGCTTACCTTGGTTAGCTCTGTTTAGTGAAAACTAAACATAAAACTAATTAACTTGCCAAACGTGAACTAAGATTTCTACATTCGGTATTGCTTCACTAACTGGATACAGCTTAGAAGTGAATGACGTGACGATAAGGAGGAGGATGGACATCCTGTATATGTGGGATATAAGATGGCTTGGGATACAGAACTCACTATATAGGGGAGCACAGACTAGAAATGGTGTGGAATTTTGGTGCGGGAAAAAGATTCTAAAAATGGTGAAGGGTGTCATCAGAATTAGTAATAGACTCGTGCTAATCAGACTCAGTGTAATGATAGGGTAGTATTCATAATCTCAGTTTAGGCCTCATAACAGTGTTGAGAAAAAGAATAAATCCAGATAGTAGCTACAGGGCCTACTAGATAATGCATGACAGCATGAGTTGATGTTGAAAATCGGGAACCTAAATGTTCTTATTGGGACAGACAAAACAAGATATGAGAACTGTTTGGGTTTACATTGGTGGAGAAACAGGAATAAAGAAGGAGAGGCCATTTTAGACTTCTGTCTGGTGGTGTCAGTGGCTCAACAAGTAGCACTGTTGCCTTTGGTGCAAGGGACACCAGAAGGATGCAGGTTCTATTCTGGCTCCTAATGACTGGATTGCTGAAAATGGAATGCAGCATTGGGGTGCTGGACTGCTGACTGCCTCATGTTTTGGATGAGGCATTAAACCCAGGTCCCATCTGCTTGAGTTGCTTAGGTGCATGTAAAAGATTCCATAGCACCTATTGAAAAGAATAGAGGGAGTTCCCAGTGCCCTGGTCAAATTTCCCCTAAGTATCTAGCCTAGTGGAACTTACTCAGTCAACAAAGGATAAATAAATACATACATAAATAAATAAATGGCTTGACACTAGCCAAACACATGTTTAAGCAATAGAGATAATCATATGATTGCATACAAGAGTGAGCAAGGTGCAACTCAGGTAGACTCCCTTTTAGTAAGGAAAGGATATTTGGGTAGATTCAGAGATGACAAATTCATTTTCAGTGAAAAGTCAGCCCACAGCATAAATGATCGATAGCCACAATCAGCTGCAAGGCAGTGGTCAGAGAAGGCTCTAGGGTTAACAGCAGCTAAGTTGAAGATCAGGAAGTTGACTGGAGTGACAACACAATATTTCAAGGAAATACTCAGGGATCTAGCACTTTGGGAAGGAAAAGAAATAGGTGTAGTTGGACAAGAATGGCAGTATCTCAAGAAAGCATGTTTGAAGGCTACAGAATAGATAAACAGCTGTGTATAGAAATAGATGCATAAAAAAGCTGGCAGTGGAATACAGAAGTCTAGGAAGTTATGAAAAGAAAGAAGTGCAGGAAAAGGTGGGAGACAGAAAAGATGGACCAGGCCTAGAAGGAATACACTAACTGGCCAACAAAGAGACTAAGAGAGCAGTTGCAGTAGGAAAGACAAGGCATCAGAGGCATTCTGCCAGCTTCTGGAAAGCTGGTAGAGTGGTTTTTTTTCAGGGGAGACATGAGGTGATATTTATTTTACTAGTGGAAATGTTGATAGGTGCCATGGGATCTTTTACATGTACCTGAGCAACCATCTCAAGCAGATGGGACCTTGGTTTAAACATTTAATCCATAGTATGACATTCTCAAACAATGTTTGAAAAGGTCACATAGGAAAACCAATTGGTTAAAAACACAAAAAGAAAAATCTAGCAAAGTTAGAATTTCCACTGTGTGGTACCTTAAACCTCGTGAATCAGAGGCAACATGGGATATATGTAAATTACCCTTTAAATCCTTAAAGGGTAATTTACATATATCCCATGTTGCCTCTGATTCAAGAGGTTTAAGGTATCACACAGTAGTATGAACTTCTCAGGAGAGTAACACCCCCCAGTGTCACTGCACTGTAACTGCAGTGTCAGAAATCCAACTACCTGGTGTGGGAATAGAACCCACAGCCTTCTGCACCACAGGAAATTGTGCTACCTGTTGCATTACCGACACTGACTAAAGTTTACACAGATAACATCCATACAACCATTTATTCTCTACATCTAGCTATCTGCTTCATGCAAATCTTATGGAGTCAAACCTAACTGTATTTGGTCTCACATGATCACCTAGAAGGCTCAAATATGTCAGAACATTGTGTTCTCGGAAACTTGGACATTAGGCCTCTCTTCCTCTTTCTTCTGTGAGCACGGTCAATGTCGTCAAGATGACAGTCAATCCAAAGATGGCCTGTCCTCTCCATATACTGTCAGCAAGCTATAGTAATGATTGGTTCACTACTTATTGATCATTATGTCTAAATTCACTCAGAATTGTGTCAGATCAAATATCATAAGACTCATGGTCACCTCAGAGATTAGGGAGGATCCATCTTTCTGACCTGAAATTGTGCTACATAGTCTAAGTTACAGTCGCCTTTTTATAACCCTTCACATCTCTTAAGTGTGTGACTATGGGCATCTTTGGATTGTGACTGAATGTGCACCTGTGGATAAATTTTACAAAATGTTCAGTCATTTTCTTTTATCATCCCCTAAAAATCCCCTTTCAGAAAGGCACATTCCCCTGTTTAATGATTTGCAGATTTGGATACAGGTAAGAGATTCCTTAAATTTTCACCCACACACTTACAGAGCAGATACTAGATCTTGTGCACAACCATGTTTTAACACTATACCCAGAGGTACAACCAGTATAAACTTTTCTAAACTAGAAAAGTGAACCCAGTTGAAACTAGAAAAGTAAAATAGTCTCTGAATTCCTTTTAAAAAGTCATCTTGGCAATGCAATTTTCCTGTGCATTCATTTTGGAGCAGTACAAGAATGTACCCTTTTGACCCTCAAATATTGCTTACTCCTATGTGAAGTGCTTTTCTGTCTGGGTTACTAGATATGTTGGTATGACTGAGCCCTGTTTCAAGGTTAGGAGACATTATGAAAACTTTGTGGAGTCCTCTTCCATCAAAGTCACTCATTTAACTTTTTGGACACACAAAAGAACCTTCTTTACTCCTGGATAGTTGAAAATAGTTTGACCCATAGATTCCTGCCAGAACTGCCAGTCCCTCATCAAGGTTCTATATGAACATGAGTTGGGTATGTTTTCCCTTCCATGCACTACACAGACATACTTGTTATCCTTTCATCTTTTATCTACTGAAAGGCATCTGCAAGTAACTGTTGTTATTTAGTTATTTAGTCAAATCCAACCCTTTGTGACCTCAAATATGTTGGCACCCCAGGCTTGTCTATCAGGAACTGTTTTTTTAAGTTCTTGCAAATTTGGATTCACAATTTCAGTAATGCTATCCCAGTCCCTTCCACTTTTGTCTTCAATCTTTCCCACCATCAGTCTTCTGCAGTGAATCATGCCTTCTCGTTATATGGCCGAAGTATTGGAGGCTTCATTTTACTATCACAGCTTCCAGTAAGCAGTCTTTATTTTATTTCCATAAGTATAACTTATTTAATCTTTTTGCTGTCCAAGGAACCCTCAGACATTTTCACCAACAACACAGTTCAAAAGCATCATTTTACTGCACACAGCTTCTTACTAACAGCCAGCTTCCACAGTCAGTCATTCCTACTGGAAAAGCCATAGTGCTAACTATATGGCCCTTTATTGAAAATATGATGTCTTTGATCTTTAAAAATATTATCTTGATTTGCTGTAGTTTTCCTTCCAAAAACCGTGTGCCTTTTCATGTCATTGCTGCAATCACCATCTATAGAGGTCTTTGAGACCAGAAAAATAAAATCTGCCACTGCCTGCACTTCTACTCTAGCTATCTGCAAAGAACTGATTAGAGTAAATAACTTTATTTATTTAGTAGTTACTATTATATAATTCTTTCAGTGTTTAACTCTAATATTATGCATTCATACTACTATCAACATCTGGAGATGCATATTTTATGCTAAAAATGAATTAACAATAAGTTAAAATGTATGTGTGTGTGTGTGTGTGTGTGTGTGTGTGTGTGTGTGTATTAGCAATAATCCCACATGAAATTGAATGAAACAATATACTGCGGTGCAATTTCATCGATGATCATTACGATGAGGAATAAAATCCTTGCAAAATACTGCTTGCAAAAGTAAATAATACAGTTACATTTGTGATCATCATTGTCTGTACCATAAAAACAAAACAAAACTGTGCCACACACAACTAAATGCTAAAAAAAAACATGTTTATGTGAGGGCCTTTGCCCCAGTGTTCCCAGAACTTACATACACTAACTCTACTATAATGATGCAGAACCGAAAATGCAAGAAAAAAACACAGATAATTATGATATAGTTGATGTTAGGCAACCCGACTTTAACATAATTTGATCACATGTACCACCAATGTTTGTGACACTGAAAAAAATTAAACAAAGTAGCTTTCAACAAAATAGAAGACTCCTATATATAAGTATATCTATATATTTATCAATCTGTATATCTATATATACTGATATTTTTATATATACTTATATATGGCTTAGTGGTTAAGGTCTAGATGGCTTAGTGGTTAAGGTCTTTGCCTTCTATGCACAAGGAACAAGGCTCGATCCTGACCTCCGACCAATGCCTGTTTGGAGTTTGCATGTTCTACCTCTGTCTCCATGGGGTTTCCTCCCATGTCCGAAAAACATGCTGAGTTTCCATCTCAAACTCACCAATGAATGGAGCTGTGGGCAGCAGCACAGACTCTACATGGTGCCCTATGGGGGAAGAGTTGTACAGACCAACCACTTGGGGCATCTACTGTGGTGCACAGTATCCACAATATAGGAGAACACAGATCACAAATTGCATGCCGTGGCAGGGCTAGCCACTCGGTGTAAAGTATGGCTCTAGGTGATTTGGTCATGTTAACGAATGTCGCCAAAATGGGCATGGGTAGTTACCGGTGATAAGTGGGTTGAGGACCCGGCCTACTCTGACCCATGCCTGGGACTCTTGCTAATGGTGGAAGGTATATGTGCCTCTATTGGCCAGTGTGTGCTATAAAGCCCAACAGTCCTGGGTCAATAAGCTACTGGCTGGCCGGTGTCTAGTTGCCCAGCCTGGGTTACCTGGGATAGCACTGCTGAATGAAAGCTGGACATAAAACCAACCAACCTGCCAAACATGAACTGAAAATTGCTACGCTTAATGTAGGTTCACTGACAGGATGCAGCTTGGAAGTGGATGACATGATGATATGGAGGAGGCTGGACATCCTATGTATCCAAGAGATGAAATGGAAGGGCACTGCAGCAAAGCCACTTGCCTTGGGATCCAGAGTCTACTACTCAGGTGGGGGCCAGGCTAGAAATGGTGTAGGAATTGTGGTGAGAGAGAGGCTTCAGAAGGCAGTAAGGGATATCATCAGAATTAATGACAGACTCAAGACAGTCAGACTCCAGTGTAATGATAGGGCGGTATTCATAATCTCAGTCTATGCACCACAGCAGGGTTGTGATAGTGAGGAAAAGAGTGCATTTAGATAGCAGTTGCAGGACCTACTAGATAAAACAGAACAACATGAATTGGTGTTGATAATGGGTGACTTGAATGCACATATCAGGACATACAGAACAGGATATGAGGACTGCCTGGGTCCACATGGGTGGGGCAACAAGAATAAAGAAGGAGAAGCCATTCTAGACTTCTATCTGGCAAATAGCTTGATAGCAGCCAACATGTGGTTCAGAAAGACAGACAGTCACAAGATCACATACAAGAGTAGTAAACATGCAACTCAGGTAGACTTCCTCCTAGTAAGGAAAATGCATTGGGGTAGAATCTATGATTGCAAAGTCATCCCC
>NC_056726.1:1246809880-1246892380 GCF_019279795.1 Protopterus annectens
ACTACTCTTACCTTTGCTTTGGAGTTGTAGAAGGACTTAGCAAAAAGATGGATTGGAAGGTGAGAGGTGATGAGTCGCTGTGAGCAGTTGTTTTCTAAGATCTCTTTTGTAATACACACTTCATACCATGGGGATCTGTCATAGATTAGCACTGTCTGGCACCATGTTGGGTCTCCATTTTTCAAAATCAGACTTAAGATTTCTATCATCCAGTTGGTCCCTGTAAAAGAAGAGACATAACTTCATGCAGAACAAAATATTTCTTGTATCATTCAAATAGTGGCAGTCTAATGAAGTTTGAAATGAATTTTGAATGGCAGGGATAATAATCTACAAATCTTTACATGCACAGAGTTCCAGAGACTGGGGTTTGATACTGAAGTACAGCTTTTGATATTCCTTTCTGCATAGTTATTTCTGTGCACAGTAGAGGCATTTCGGGGTATGAAAGAAGAATCTGGAGACAGTAATGCTAACATTACCATGTACTGTAAAATGCAATTGATAGAGTGTGGTAGCTCCTGTTAGAAAAGTGGTTTATGAAGAACATTTTCACAGATCTTGTATCATCTGATTCCTGTCACTACAATACACCTTTGCCAACCATATGTATTTCTGAACTGCCTCACATGTACCACTTTATCCTGCTATATATTCTGTGACCTCCCCAAATATATACTTTTTCATTAAGATGTCACACTTCTATAACAGGCATGACTTTTCACATCTAGAACTTCTGATCATATTTATTAGCCATTCATCCTGAGTAGAAATATCTTGGCATCTCTTTTGACCCTCAAATGACAGTTAACAAGCCTGGGGCTCTAGGCCAGATATCCAGTGCAGTATGAAGTGACATTTCAATGCGCAATCCCAAAATGGTACTCTTTTCACAGAAACTCAAAATTTGCTGTATCACTTTCAAAATCATTTTTTGAGATTCATAGGTTCATAGATAGATACTAGGCTGTTGGCCCTAGGACCTATATAAGCCTAGCCAAAAAGGTACCCTGGCTTTTGCCACCCAAGAAAATTATTTTCCTGTGCCCCTGTCGAGCAGAGCCAAAGAGGTGATCTCTGGGGTGAATTTCCTATTTCTCATCCAATCATCAAGATTTTTCTTGAAGAGTGCTAATGAGGAGCTTTGTTTGATATAGATAGGTAGTTTGTTCCAGAGTATGGAAAGTCTCTGAGACAGGAATCTATCCCTCCAGCATGTTCTGTTTATTGTGGTGACAAGGTTTAGGTCCCTAGAGCGTCTAGATCAGAGGGATTGGGATTTCTTTAAGTGGAGCATGTCCAACAGCTCTGGGTTTGACATAGCATGGATGTTAGACAGAGATCACCTCTGAGTAAGTGATATGCAATGGAGTAAAGCTGGAGTTTTTTGAGATGGTCTGCGTAGGGCATCTGTTTGAGGCCAGTAATCCTCTTTGTGAGGTATTTCTGCAGCATTTCCAGTTGTTGTAGATGTCTTGTGAGGTACATACCAAAAGGGGCGTTGTACTCTATAATGGGTCTAATGAGTGATGAGTAGAGGGGAACAATGATCTCTTTTTTCCTGGATGAGAAACCTTTTGTGATGAGGTGTGCCATGTAGAAGGATTTCCTGACCACTGTGGTGATGTGATTATCAAAGGAGAGACTACTGTCCACCTGTGTCCCAAGATCGCTTATCACACTTTCGGTGTTAAGTAGACTACCACCTATGTGTTAGCTCATGGGTACAGAATTTTTACCAAAGGGGATGACAATGCACTTTTTGGCATTAAGCTTGAGGCCATGGCTTTGACACCAGGCATCTGTCTCAGTGAGGCCCTTTTGTAGGATATCCACATCATTAGGAGTTTCGATTATGGCTCATAATTTGCAGTCATCTGCAAACTTCATTAGTCAAATACCTTCTGTGTTAGCCTGTACTTCAGAAAAGTAGATACCAAACAGGAGAGGACCCAGGACTGAACCCTGTGGTACTCCAATTGTCACTGGTCTGAAGTTGGATTTGGAGTCTGCTACTTTCACAGTGTGGGTTCTGTCAGAGAGCCAGTCAGCAACCCATCTTGTGACACAGGTATTTATACCTAATTTAGTGAGTTTATCTATAATTCCAGAGTGAGGGATGGTGTCAAAAGCCTTGGCGAGATCTAGATAGGCTATGTGAACCAGCTTACCCTCATCTACGGCTTTGGTGACTGCTTCAAAGAAATGTATCAGGTTTAGGAGACATGATCTGCCTTTTACAAACCCGAACTGGGTGGGTTCCAGAGTTTGGAGATTTCCAATGTCTTTGTTTGTAAGTTCCATGATGATATACTCCATGGCCTTGCAGACCAGGCTCATTAGGCTAATGAGGCAGTAGTTCCCGGGGTCCGTGGTGGCTCCCCCTTTGTGGAGTGGGATAACCGTCACTGTTCGCCATTCAGTGGGCACAAAGCCTGAGGTGAGGCTATGATTGAACATGGTGCTTAGGTGGGGTGCCAGTTCATTCTGTAGTTCATGTAGAACGCAACCTGCGATGTTGTTAGGTCCCATGGATGCTGTTTTCTTGGCTTTGGAGAGTGTGGGCTACTGATTCCCCTTGCATCACCCAATATATGTGTGTATGTGTGTCTGTGTGTGTGTGTGTGTGTGTGTGTCTATGTATGTGTGTTATTTGTGTGTGGGGGGGTGTTGTACGTCTTACACTCCTACCAACTTTTTATACTAAGAAATTACTGTACTTCTGAGGATTGTAGAACAGAGATACAGCAATCTCAACCATAGTATAAACATAAAATCACAGTTCTGTATCAATTACTACCACACTGGCTTTCTACCTGGCCCTCTATGGGCTTCATTGCTTGTTTTCTCTCTCTCTTTTTTTTTTTTTTTACTATGATAATGCAACAGCTTTTATTTGTGGAGCAGCAGGTATCTAGAAAATGGCAAATTATTCCAAGATCCTTTTCCTTTTCTGTTCTCATCAGTAAATTGTCCTGAAATTGCTTTGTGCTCAGGGTGCAGTTTTTGACTACCTCCACCTTCACTTGCCTACTGTGTGACTCTTAACAAGTCACTTAACCAGACAGGTCCTGGGCTGTCCCTGAAAAAAGATTATTTGTCCAGTGGACTTACCCAGCAATAAATAGGTAAAACAAAGGTTCACTGCCTAGCAAATACTTCAAGTAAAGGTTTTTATGGCCCAAGTGTAGTAGCTTGCATTTATTTTCACTGAATCCTGTTTCCACTTTTCAGTTGTCTGCTTGATTAAGACTTTCTAAATTCATTACTAGACTCTTTGTCGTAGTCACATTTCATTGCCATTATGGTATTGCTGTTGTTAAATCATTTAGATGAGTCTGAGTCTTCGCCATGATATCCCATCAGGTCTGTTTGTCAACAACAGATTTATTATTTTCTTCCCAATTCATAATTCCTATTCTTTACTTCAGTAATGCTATATGTCCATCTTAGCCTCTGCTGCACCTTTCTTCTTCCTTTGCCTTCTATCTTTCCCAGTGTGTCTTCTCCAGTGAATCATGCATTCGCATTATATGGCTAAGGTGTTTGTGATTTAGTTTTAGTATCAGACTTTCCAATGAACAGTCTGAATTTATTTGATTGATTTGATCTTCCTACACTCCCTGGAGTTCTCTAAAGTTTTCTTCAATAGTATAATTCAAAAGCATCCACTTTCTGGTATACAACCTTACTTATAGTCAAACTTTCAGAGTCATATGGTATTGTGGAAAAAACATAGATTTGACTACATGGACATTTGTTGAAAATGTGATGTCTTTGCTCTTTAATATTTTACCCAGATATGCCAGAACTTCCTTCAAAGAAACAATTGGATTGTAATTTGATTCATACCTTGAATTACCAATCAGTCAGACTTCAAAAAGGAGTCCCGATAGGTTCCATGCTTGTCCCTCTACTGTTTTCCACCTTTATAATCTTCTACTTGACTTATGTCATCTCTCCATTCTTCTCTGCACAGATGATATAGTTCTGTGTCACAGAGACACCTCACTACTTAACCTTCAAAAGCTGGAAAATTTCCTAGCCCTTATTCAAAACCCTACAAAACCCTCCTTCCCATCTCCAGCAAAACCAAAACTGTAGAACTGCTGGCAAAAAAAAACCAAGTAAACCAGAAGCCAAAAATTTAGTGCTTTCATCCACTGTTTAATACGTGAACTTCCTCAGAAACATTTTCAAGTGATTTCCAGTTCCTTAAATAACTTACTAAACAGGAAATGACATCATGACCATCAAACTGAAAAAATAACAAATGTGATTTTCTACAAAAATGAAGTATTATCATAATGATAACAAATATATATATATATATATATATATATATATATATATACACAAATGAATGTGTATACACATATATACACATACATATGTATAAATGCAAAAATACAGTCATAAAAATGCAATGTAAATTCATGCTGTGTGAATAGCATAATAATCAACTTGAACATATGAAATGCATATCCAAAGACCTCTCCCACGTAGACACAACAATCACATGCATGCACACACCCGCACACACACACACACACACACACACACACACACACACACACACACACACACACACACACACACACACACACACACATATATGGACATATAGACATGTACCCCCCCACACACATGCGCACACACACACACACACACACACACACACACACACACACACACACACACACACACACACACACACACACACACACACACACAAACATAGAACTAAACAGTCACTATGAAAATATAAAATACACATGTAAAAAAATATATGTATATGTAAATATCATAAAAAATATATGACAATATAAAAATAATGATGGTATATACACACAAGTACACACACCTAAATGTGTATAATATAATATATATAAAATGTAATATATGTATAAAACAAAAAAAATGTATATATATGAATAATGTAAATCATATCATGTCTCTGAAGGGAATCAGAGTGATATGAACATGTATGTGTGCACACGTACAACTCACACAAAACACACATGGATCACATGCATATGGTCTCAAACACCTATCTATATTTCAAAAAACATTTTAAATTAATATAATCATTGAGGCCAGGCAACCTATCAGCCCCCAACAAAAGTTGCCACAATGTCTCCTTTCATTCTAAGACATTGTTTAAATCTCCTCCAAATTCACTAGTGTTGATTTTTTCCAAAACTGAAAATTGAAATTTCTTAAAATCTCTACATGTTAAAGAATGTTTGGCCTAAGAATTAAACTGATCTTTGTTTTTTATAGCCAAATTGTGCTCATAGATTCTTCTTTTTAGAAGCCTTTTAGTTTTTCCTATGTAATAATGTTCACATGAAACACAATTGGCGATGTAAACAACATAATCGGAATTACAATTGTAATAACTCTTAGACCAAATGGTGTAATTAAGAGATTTTATGAATACACTAGTACTGTTACTGATAAATCTACACTGCCTACAGTTATTGCATGCATAAGTACCCTCTTAATACTGGCTGCTCTTGTCATGTCCTGATACCTATAATGATCTATCTCCAGCATAGATTTTAAATTTTTAACTCTTTTGTAAGTGAAAGTGGGTTTCATCCCTAAAGTACCAACCAAATCTTTATTTCCTAATATCATTTTCCAATTGTTAACGATGATGTCCCTGATGAACCAAATTTCGTCAACAATCGGTAAAGGGAACGCTAGGTGGTAACTACTGGTATTCTCTAAAACTTTGGAACCAGAACTTAAACCTATCTGACTAGAAAGAAGAATCGGTTTAGCAACCCCCTTCCTTAAAGAAATGACCTCTTTCTCTATTTTTTGAATCCAGTCTAATGCGTAACCTCTATACATGAATAGTGACCTTAAAAATCCTACTTCACTTTGAAATACATCATCATCAGTGGTGAGCCTACTCAAACAAATTATTTGGCCCTTCACTATTCCTTTTTTCATATGTGTAGGGAGACTATTAGGGAAAATATTAAAACACTAGATGAAAAAATCAAATGCTTTGGATGTTTTAAAGATTATAATCTTTTATACAACGGTGTAGAAGCGAACGCTGACAGGCACCGGGCTTCCATTGTGACTAGGAAACAACATAAACTAAAAAGAGACATTTTGGCTTATCAGGCCAAACATGCATATTTATTACAAGATAGGGTAGAAGACCCTTCTGTTAAGATCTACAACAGCAGTGACAGTGGAAGTCCTGCTTTAAACAGTGGGGCTAAGGAAGCCACAAATACTATAGCATTTTCAACAACAAATGATGTTGGTTCTAGAGGTTCTGACAGGAATATTGGACACAACAGTGCATCTAATGGAGAAGTCGGTGCCATTTCTGACTTTAACAACCAACATAGTAGATGTTGACGACTTGATCTCTGGTTTCTTTTCACCTTCTAAAACCAGCTTGTGGATTTGACGGTTCTCAGGTGCTTTTTGATTAATACCCGGAAGTATGTGATGTTCAATTGTTAATGCTTCTTACAGCCTGCTCCTCTCTACATTAAGTTAAACCGAAGTGCTCTTGGCTATACATAACATAGGGTTTAGTGGAGTAGGCTGGCTTCGGGTAGGAGTCAGGAAGTGTAGTATTGTACTAATAATATTTTAGAAGGAATTTAATTCTGGTGGAGTACTGGTTCAGTCCTTATAAAAGCCAGTTTACTTCTAGTGGTGCACTGGTTCAGTTCTCATAAAAGCAATTTGCTGCATTTTTGTTGGATTCATAATACAATGCTTGAAATACAGTAAAGTATATAAAATTAAAATAAAAGAACTGTCAATGATCACTTTGCTAGTAGGTTTGTGCAAGATTATATGCTACTGGACAAATCCTTTGTGGTGTTTCATTAAGTACAGTTTTCTGCCACAATAGGATCTGACTTAACAATAGCATAGGTTCATAGGTTCATTTGCCAAGCTCCTCCTGTGTTTCAAGAAGCTTAATTTCTGCATGTTGATATATTTTACTTACCACATGTTTATCATGGTTATTTTAAGGAAGCTAATGAATGATGTTCTAATTGTGAGGGCAGCCTTTTCCATAACTGTGGAATGTGTTTCTTAATTCATCCATCACATTTTCTCATGCTGACATTTATTAATTCCCTGATCTGGTATTTGTTCCTGCATTGGTATTACAGTCATAGACTTTCAAGTAAAACTGAGCAGATGTTGCTTTATACTCCAGGCTGTCATGTCTGACTAACATTTAAGAAACAGAATATAATGACAATTCTTGAAGCCTTTTCACATTAGTTCTAGTTGTACAGCCCTTTTATGTTCTTATACCATCAGTGTTGAATCTTCTAGTTTTTGTTCATGTAGCTTATCAGAAGGCTGCAGAATGCAGTATTGTACTCAATAAATGGTCAAACCAGTGAGTTAATGCATGGTACACTGATCTCCAAGAAATGAGTAGAAATACCCTGTATAATTACATAGTTTGCAGAATATGTTTTTCTGACTTTGGTCAAAACACACTGCTTGGAGTTTGAAGTACTGTATACTATTGCCGTTGGATCTGTATTGATGGCTTTTTAAAATTATTTAACTAGAAATTTTGTGATGCTTTATGTCCTGTTTGCCAAGTCTAATGATGCTACATATATTGACAATATTTTGTATTATTTAGTTGATTACTTAGTTAATCATTCATTTGTTCTTTTGTTTATCTGCCTTCTTATATTAGTTGTTCAGGAATTACCAGATATAAAATCATATTTTAGTGAAGCCCTGGGATGAAGTCACCATGCAGTAAAATTAAATAATAACAAAGAATTATACAGAGTAGTACAGAAATTTCTTGATAGACCACAACCATACAAGTAGCGCTATCTTAATTTGTGGCTAATCTTATCGTACAACAGAAGCACAGATATCAGAGATAGCAATCTAATGATGGAGAACCACCTTCTTACTGAACTAGTATGAGCTATTTATAGAGTGGGAGATTATGAATAACAACAATCTTGGAAAATAAAGTATTGAAACTGGTCTTCTCCAAGTTCATGAAGCTGTATTTCACATGATGCTGGTGTAGCAATTATTATACAAGTAAAATAACTGGAATTTGGAATAATTTCATGCACATATTTTTCCACACAAGTCTGCTTTTTCCTGAGCAGTGAATGGATGGAAGGAAAAAAGGAAAGAAAAATTGTATTTCTAGATGAATGAGGAATAAAATGGCAGACAGTCCAAGAGGAGTCATGTTAGAAAGGTAGAGAAGCGATAGATCTGAAGTTGTCAGTCTTCATTCTGTCATCACCCGTGGGTTCGGTTCCGATCCTTCGGAACTGACTCGGTTGTTACTACAGCTCGTGGACTCCAAATAACTTTCTAGCACATCCTTTACCCATAATGCTTAGGGAGATTACCTCAGATCTTCTTTACTGCTTTCAGCTTCAGATTTGGTTTCTCTAACTCTCTCTCTCAAGCCATACAGTTAAGTCAAATATTTTACTTAAAATTTCTTCCTTTCCCTTCTAAACTTGTTTGAAACCTTGTTTTTTCACCTATACCATTTTTCTCATAAATTTCAGCCTTTTTAGGCAGAATTTTTTGTTTCTTGTTCTAGCTCTCTCTCCCATTCACTTTCAGTAGACACCTTTGCTGACAGGCCACTGTCTGCATTCTTAGTTAGACCAAATTCCCTCTCAGTGGTCTCTATCCATTTTTCCAGGAGTCTCACTTAAGTCGATGTGGAGAGGTTGGTGAAGATACTTTGGACCCAAGGCAGGTCAGGCACTCCGTTGGTTCCTGCCCCTTTAGGACAGGCACCAACACATTCCACTTTCCCTTCCAATCCTCCACCTGTAACCTGCACAGGTACTTTAGGATGCTCAGTTCCAAGCTTTCTGGAACCGACCGTTTCAGTTCTGAATGTCTCCTTTGCTTCAGAATGGATGATTGCCCTGAGCATTTCAGTTGTTTTGGAACCGGATTCCTGTTGGGGTTGCAGTTTGGCAGTCAGTTCTGAGTCATTGGGGTCTATTCCCAGTTTATCGAAGCAGCCCTGGGGTCTTGGTGAACTGACACAGATGAGCTTGGGTCAAACCTTGGTTGCAAAAGGGAGTTCTTTGGGACATGGGGGAACTTCGGTGCTGAGGTCTTTTTTTTTTTGGCCCTGGAGCACCTCTTCTCTTCTGATAGGTCAGCCGTTGAGGCCATGAAGAGAGTAATGGCTACTTCCAGTATCAAGCCAGATCCTTCCTCCTTGGAGACCCCATCCCTGGCTGTTTCAGATCTGGAGCATCATCCAGCCCCTCCACAGGGTCAACAGGTGCTGCAACCTCAGGCTTCCCAGCAGGGGTAGCCCTTCTTCTGAAACCTCCCCAGATGTTTCAACTGAGGAGGTCTCTAGGAAGAAATCATGTAAGAGGAAACACCTGGACTATCCAGAAGAGTCCATCACAGAAAACACATATTTCCATGAGGGTGATGCGTAGCACAGATCACCTCCTGATGATGTCTCCTTTGGAGGTATCCTAGAAATACTTAAGCAAAGAGGTGGTTGGAAGTCCCTCAACCCTTCGACTGAGGAATCTGTATACCTGCAGGTTTTCGGTACCTGCCCATCTACTTCCTGGGTATCTCCACCTGCTGATGAGATCACTGAATTGATCTCTCATCAGATTGATGAAGCAATCCAAAATAAACCAGACAAAATTATCACAGCTCCAAAGGATAAGCCTTTTTTGGACTAAGAGAGCTCCTGTAGATGCCATGGTGGTAGTGGCAGCTACTAAAAAGGAACTAGTGGAAGAAAGTTCCTCTATCTATCTCCCCAAAAAGGAGTCACAGACAATGGATAGATTCAGGAAGCAGGTTTATGCTTCATCCACCTTTGCTGTATGGTCTTTGAACTATCTGGCATATTTTATGTGACTGCAGAGAGATCTGATAAAGGAGCTGTCAGATGCTCTCTCTCAGGAGCTATTTCTGAAGAGATACAGGATTCAGTCACTTCCCAGTTGGCTACCCTGACATCCATTTTGAATTTGTCCATGAGGCTAATATCTCACATTGCTGAAGGAATGACAAGAGCAGTGGGTTCAGGCATTTCCATAAGAAGGCACACCTGGATGCGCTTGTGCGAGTTTGCGAAGCATTTAAAGTCTTCATTTGTCAATGCTCCTTTTAATGGCTCTTCCTTTTTTGGCCCCACTGTTAGAGACACTTTACCAGGTGTGAAACAGAAGGGAAACCCCTTTCTACCATAGGAGTATGTTTTTCCCCTCCTCAGAGGACCTTCTCGAGGAACCAACAAGGAACTGGCAAAATGTGGTTCAGGAAGTTCCAGGGGTCTTCCCAGACTATGCCTGGTGAAGGTTCCCCCAGAGACAGAGGGGGGAACAATAATGGAAGATGCTGCCCTTGTGGCAGTGTTGGCCTGCAACATCAGGGTTTCTGAGATTCGTTCTTTGGGAAACCCTTCCAGCGCTCCTGAATGGAGGCCCAATTGTCCACCTCTGGAGGCAATCATGGGTTGCTTATGCCTGCATCTATAAGCCTGGCAAGAAATCACCTCTGATACTTGGGTGCAGAGAATAATTTTCAGAGGCTATATAATTCTCTTTTCCCTTTCTCCTCCCAGCTCAAACAGATTCCCTGATATTCCACCCAGTCAGAGGGAACAGGCAGCTATTCAAATTCAAAAGCTGCTAGAAAACGAGTAATCCAAGAAGCCCCACTAGATCAAATAGGATCCGGAGTTTACTTGAGAGTCTTTTTAGTACCAAAAAAAGACAGGAGACTGGAGACCAGTTTAGGATCTCAGCAATCTGAACAAATCTGTTTGTAAAACCAAATTCTGGATGGTCAACGTTCAGTTGTTTCTTCCATTTCATCTCTATAGATCTTCAGTTTGCGTACTACCACATAAAGGTGGACAGACATTCCAGATGATTCCTTCACTTCCGGCTGGGAGACAGAGTTCTACCCTTTGGTCTCACCACAGCCCCCCAGGGTGCTCACCAAATGCATGGCAGTAGTAGAAGCTTACATAAGACTGAAGGATTCTGGGTGTTTCTGCACTTAGACGACTGGCTCATTTCTGCTACTACCAAGCAACTACTACTAACAACAAAACAAAAGTTCTACAATTATGTGACCATCTGGGCATCACAATCAACTTCGACAAATCCTCACTAGAACCAACACAAAATGTAACCTTTATAGGAGCATTGTTAAACACAAGAACCTCCACTGCCTCACTCCCTCCATCTCAATTGGAAACTATCCAGACTCAAGTCCATACACTATTACAAAGAAACAGAGTTCCAGCATGAATAATACTTCAAGCATTAGAATAAATGGTGGTCGCCATAACTCTTGTTCCCCGAGCCAGATTTCACATCAGAATTTTACACTTGCGGTACAGTGGTCCATCCTTCAGCAACCCTTTTCAGTGCCAGTATTAATCACCAACATATGCAAAAGAGATCTCCTATGGTGGAGTCATTCAAATCAATTCCTACAAGGGGAGTGCATTTTTCCCCCTCAACCAAAGGCCACAGTGACCATGGACACTTCCCAGCTTGGGTTGGGGGCATTGCCAGGGAAAGACAGTCCAAGGAACTTGGTCCCCATCACAGGCTAATCTGCACATAAACGTCTAGACATAAAAGCGGTGCTATTAGAGTTGCGAGATTTCAGAACAATCTCCCTCTAGGAACACTTGCAATTCAGACATACAACATGTCAGTGGTCTGGTACATCGACAAACAGGGTGGAACCAGATCTTACCCCTTATGCTGAGAAGCCTCAGAGTATGACAGTAGGTGATCTCATCCAACTGCTTCCTGATCACGATGCATATTCTGGGGAAGTCTAATGAGATAGCAGACAAATTGAGCAGGTACATCCTCCTACCTCATGATCTCTTAACCCAAAAGTGTCAGAAAGGATTTTCCATGCATGGGGCCAACCTTGCTGTGACCTTTTTTCCTCTCCTCCGAACAACAAATGCAGAAGCTACTTTGCCCTTGTTACCCCAGAGGGATAATTATTCAGGGATGCTCTTCTTCACATCTGGCCCCCTGATGTCCTTTACGCCTTTCCTCTGACCCCACTAATTCCCAAATGTCTACAGAAAGCAGCCAAGTTGAAGACCAAAGTTATCTTCATTGCCCCTTTTTGGCCTTGGCAAATTTGGTTTCCCTTCATATGACCTTATCTGGTACAAAGACCTTGGAATCTGGATCCAAATCTGGACCTCCTGTCACACCCGATGGGCAGTCACCCAGACATTACAACTCTCAAGCTGACAGCTGGGTATCTCCAATTCCATTAGTGGCTGGGCATGATATGCACTCTTCCTCAGTTAGACGCATACCTTTGTTGTCTTATAAGCCATCTACTCACAAACTTTATGCAAGGAAATGGAAACTATTTATTCACTGGGCCTCCCTACATCACCTTGATCCCTTTTCACCACCAATCCACAAAATTCTTCACTTCCTAGCTTCTGTTTTCAGTGATGGTGCTTCCACTTCTACGATTAAAGTCCAACTGGCAGCCATATCTAATTTTCACAATGGTTTCCATGGATCATCTGTTGTTTCACATAGATGTTGTAAAGCATTTTTAAAACATGCTCTCCTCTTAAAGTTTCCTTACAAGAATCCTTCTCCTCCTTGGGACCTTACCTTGATGCTATAAGCTCTGACACAACCCTCTTTTGAGCTGGCCTCTAGATGTGATCTACAGTTTCTATCTTGGAAAACTATCTTTTTAGTAGCCATTACCTTGGCTACAGTTTCTATCCTGGAAAACTATCTTTTTAGTAGCCATTACCTTGACTAGAAGAATTTCAAACATTCATGCACTTTCATCTGTACTGCCATAATTGATTTTTCACAAGGAAAGAGTTTCTCTCAGAATCAACCCATGCTTTCTACCTAAGGTCATGTTCACAGACAACTAAGATTCTACTTTGACAGGACCAAGGACATCAGAAAGTCAGATCAGCTGTTTGTTTCCTTTTCACATATTAAATTGGGACAACCTGTAAACAAAGTAACCCTAGCTAAGTCAATTTCAGACTGTATTTCTTTTGTGTATAGGACGAGGGTTATTTTGTTATATAAACCACCAAAAGCACATTCAACTAGAGCGGTAGCTACTTCTGCTGTCTTCTAATTGAGAACTTCCATGGCTGACATCTGTGCAGCTGCAACTTGGGCACCTAACCCCAATATTCTACAACAAATCACACAAACAGCCTTCTCTGCTATTGAATCCTGGCTTCACAAAAATCCTCTCTCCTTAAATGCCAAAATAAATTAACTTATGTTGTTTACTCCTAAAAAGAACACTGCAATTAATAGGCAAGACTTCAACATTCTCTCACTGAACTCAATAAAAATAGAAATTATAGTTAGTACCAAGCTGTTAGGAGTCATAATAGATGACAATCTAAAATTTGATTTACATATCCAGTTCAACATATCAAAAACCATAAAAAAATTGGTTTACTTTATAGGTTCATAGATTAGTACTAAGCTAACTGCCCTTGCAAACCATTTTAAGCTTAGCCAATTATCTCTTGTGAGACTGAAACCCTGCACGTTGTGCTTGTAAGGCAAACACCTTAACCATTAAGCCACCCTCCCAACCCCAATAGACATAATACATTTCTCTTCTCATCAACAAAACAAGCCTTAGCCCTCTCTTATTTACTTCCATCCTTAACCTAAGATGAACCCTTATTAATCAGCCTGCAGTCCTCCTTGAAACAAAAATTAGAGTCCTGCTACAACAGGATTGCCAAATTTGCCTCTAACTTCCATCACTGAAATCTCCAATGGCTCGAATTCCCACATTACCTACTACTGCTTCAGCTTACTACCTCTCACAAACTTATTTACAAACCACAAGACTGCCCTGCACTCAGCTCCTTATTTTCCCCTGACTCCCCATCTAGGCCACTACAATCAGAAAATCAAAAACTACTATGAATTCACAAGCCTAATCTATCTGCAGGCAAACTCATATACAGCTGGAACATTACTAGATCCTGGAACAATCTCCCCTCCCATGTCCATTTTGAACAACACCCCATTAACTTCAGAACTGCCCTACACAAGTACCTGATCTCTAATTGGATCTGCAACTGCTCCACCCAGACTGATGCCATCACTTAACTCCCTTTCTCCAGACCCAGTATTGCTCTTTCTTAACTATATAACCATCATATCTGCATAATCCTCCACTAGAATTATCCCCTTCACTAGAATTAGCACTGACATTTCTGCAATCAACACTAGATCTCTTGTACTACACTTTAGGCATACCACCTACTAACTATAACCGGATTCCTATGAGTACAACGAAAATGCATTATGTCGAATGCATTTTCGTCGACACATGTAGAGTGAACAGGCAAAGCAGCGAAGCGGCTGTTCAGCGAATTCTTTCCCTGGGAAAGAAGTTGCTTGTCCGCTTCGTTGTTTTGCCATGTACTGAAGTGCAGTGTGGTCCCTTGTCCGTTACAGCTCCCGAGCGTGATTGTGCAACAGTTACTGACCTTAGGGTTAGGGTGCAGGTTAAGGTAAGTGCATATGTATGAAAGTGTTTACTGTTTTATATTTTGTGTCAGATGTATGGTTGAGTTACGTGTGTATGTGTTTTCAGTTGTTTACTTTTGTTTTGGGGGGTAGAATTAGGGTTAAGGTAAGTGTGTATGTGTTTAGAGCTGAGAGTTACTGACCTTAGGGTTAGGGTGCAAGTTAAGGTAAGTGCATATGGTTTAAAATGTTTACTGTTTTTTTTTTCGTTAAATGTATGGTTGGGTTATGTGCATATGTGTATTTAGTTGTTTACTGTTTTTTTGGGGGGTATAATTAGGACTGTGTATGTGTGTATGTGTTTGGAAGTGTGTAATGTTTTTTTTTTGCGGGGGTTGGAACAGCGATGTCTTTCCCTAGGAAAGAAATTGCTGTTCTGTGGATTCAACATTTTCAGCTTTCACTGAAAATGTGTTGATGTAACATTGTTCGCTGTTTTTAGCGTTCAGTGTTGCAATATAGACCCACTATAACCATATGAAGCTTCTGTCTACCTGTATTTTTTCTGCTTTTGTTATACTTCTTCCACACTCATAGTTTGACTTAGAAATTAAAGCTTCTAATTTGTCGACCTTGCTTAGTTCCTGATGCTTTTATTATTGCTCAAATTGGTTTATTTTGACTTTTTTGCATGTATTATTCTTTGACATTTATGTATTATAAGAATTCTTGTAAACATTGTAACATCCTTGTTGTTGCTAATCTGTATTGGAGCTTTTCTCCCCAGGCCTCCACTAAAAATGGGCTCTTTTAGCCAACTGGACTTTCCTGGTAACAAATGACAATAAAATAAATAAAATAATTAAAATCTTCCATACCTTTACTACTCATTACAAATTAGACCTGAAGAGCATCATTTGGTTCGATTGTGCTCAGAAATATCCTTCCTTGCGTCCACCAAGGGCTCTAATTAGCTGGGGACTCTGTCCCACAGATAATGACAGAATGAAGGTTAACAACTTCAGATAAAGAAGTTATGTCTTACCATAATGTTTCATCTGAGTTGCCCATCTTCATCTGTCATCAACTTCCCTGCCTGATTTCCTGGGAGAACAGACATTCACCTTAGAGTTTTCCTTTTGGAATATAATTCTACTTCAGATATGGTCTCTTTCATTTATTTTACATTTTCATTCACCTATCAGCAAACTCAATCTGAGGTAATCTCCCTAAGCATTATGGGTAAGGAATGTGCTCAAGAGTTTTTTTTTTTTAGTCTTTGAGCTATAGTAATGGCTGAGTTGTTTCCAAATGATCAGAATCAAACCCATTATTATTGCTCAAATTGGTTTATTTTGACTTTTTTGCACGTATTATTCTTTGACATTTATGTATTATAAGAATTCTTGTAAACATTGTAACATCCTTGTTGGCACTCTGTGAGCATGTAGCCCAGGCCGGTATGACCCTGACCTTGAGTAGCATCTTACCCTCACCAAGAATGATGCCACAATATGAAGACAAGATGATCAATTTCAACAATTGGCTTAAGTACTGGTGTCATTCAAAGGGGATCCAATGCCTGTCAGCTTGGGATGATATGCTCGACAAGCCACGATGCTTTGCTAGGGACAGCTTGCACCTGTCACCCCTGGGCTTTCGGATATTGGCAAAGGCTCTTGCTACCCCCATAGTGCCTTTTTTAGGCAAGGCTCAAAAGACAAACCCACCTCCATAGGTATCACAAGGGATAAGAAACTAAGAGTAATGCTACTCAACGCCAGTCTAAACCTCAAGATGCACGCACTCGAAACTCTCCTTAGCATGGAGAACATCGATATCTGTGCAGTAACAGAAACCTGGTTCAGGGCTCCCGAGAGCACCCCAGCACTACCAGGTTATACCTCATACCATGCTTTTTGGCCCCGAAACTTGGACCGAACCACAAAAGGAGGGGGAGTATCGATATTCATCAAAGATACCCACACCTCCAGGTTGTTGGCAAAGCACGAAGCATCAGAGACTATCCATGTGCAACTAACAGTGGGTAAAACTGACTTCCAGTTTATAGCCTGCTACAGACCACCCTCCCAAACCCAGAAACCCCACTCGGCCTTCCTGAGAACACTGGAAAATATGAAGGTCTCTCCAAACACCATTATATTGGGCGACTTCAACTACCCAAACATAGACTGGGAGCATTACTCTAGCTCCAACACCCTAGCCCAAAGGTTCCTAGAATTTATAAACTCAAATGCTATGGAACAACTTGTTACCACTCCCACAAGAGGGGAAAACATACTGGACCTGATCATCACCAACATGGGGACTCTATGCTCCAGACCAGAAGTGTATCCCTCACTGGTAAGATCAGACCATAAACTAATCTCACTGGATATTCACATCCCGACCCCACCCCCTGCCCTGAAAACCACAGTGAAAAACTTCTCTAAAGCAAATTTCACACTCCTCAAAACTGAGGTGGAATCCTTCAAAGCCCCAGGCCTGTGGAAAATACGTCCCAGACCGCAGAATCCTTTATAAACGCATTCTATGAACACCTTCAGGAATGCATGGATCATGCAATCCCAAATAAAACCAAGACCCAATCCTCCAAAGGCAGACGTCCTGTCTGGTGGACCCCAGCCATAAACAAACTATACAATAGAAGGAGGAAGCTACTAAATGATAGAGCAAAATCCCAAAAAGGGAAGGCATCACTGATCAGTATTAGCAAAAACTACGGGCACACATAAAATTGTCTAAGGCCAGCTTCGAGAGAAAAATTGCACAGGACACTAAGGATAATCACAAGGCTTTCTTTAGTTATGTTAGGAACCTGGGTGGTAATTCCCAGATATGCTCAGAATTAGTCCAAAATGACAAAAAATACACCGAACCCACAGACATTGTCAACATCCTAGCTGACAGGTTCAGTGCAAACTTCTCCCCACCAAAAGGGCAAATATCTATCCCAGCAGAGTGCTGCCCCTGACATCTCAGATGCTCAGGTAAGAGCCGCCCTCTCCAAAGCAAAAAACACAGCATCAATGGGACCAGATGGTGTCCTGGGCTGCATCCTACATGAACTCCAAGAAGAGCTAAACCCAAACATAAAACTACTGTTCAATCTCAGCCTTACTACAGGATATGTGCTCAAAGAGTGGCGTACAGCAACAGTGGTCCCTCTCCATAAAGGTGGTGCCTCAACGGATCCTGGAAACTATCGCCCCATAAGCCTGACTAGCTTGGTCTGCAAAGCTATGGAAAGGATCATCATGGACCTCATAAATAAAGATATTGGGGAACTACAAACACTGGATCCTACCCAGTTCGGCTTTGTTAAGGACAGATCCTGCCTCTTAAACCTGGTTGATTTCTTTGAAACAGTCACTAAGGCCATTGACGAGGGGAAGGTGGTCCACACAGCCTACCTGGACCTCGCAAAAGCCTTCGATACAATACCCCACTTGAGCATTATAGATAAGCTCACCAGCTTAAATATAAACCCCTATGTCACTAGATGGATTGCAAACTGGCTCAAGGACAGAACCCACATGGTTAGAATTGCTGGAGCCATGTCAGACTCCAAACCAGTTACAAGTGGTGTCCCACAAGGCTCAGTCCTGGGACCTCTCGTGTTTGGTATATATTTCTCGGAGGTACAGGCCAACACAGAAGGACTGTGGCTGACCAAGTTCGCAGATGACTGCAAACTGGGTGCCATAATTGACTCTCCAGTCGACACAAGCATCCTCCAAAAGGGCCTCATAGAAACAGACAACTGGTGCCAGAGCCATGGCCTCAAGCTAAATGCCAAAAAGTGTATAGTCATCCCTTTGGCAAAAACAAGTGCCCATAAATTACCACATAGGTGGTAATCCATTAAGTACAGAAGAAGTAATTAGGGACCTGGGGACCCAAGTTGATAGCAATCTCTCATTTGCCAACCACGTGGCCAAAGTGGTTAGAAAAACATTTTATATAGCCCACCTAATCATGAAGGGATTCACATCTAGATCAGGGACGCCATCGTGCCTCTTTACTCATCCCTCATCAGGCCCATAATTGAGTACAATGCCCCTTTTGGGATGTACCTTACCAGACACCTGCAGCAACTGGAAAGACCCCAAAAGTACCTCACCAAGAGGATCAAAGGGCTCAAACAGATGCCATATGCTGCCCGGTTAAAGAAACTCCAGCTCTACTCAGTGGCATACCACCTGTTCAGAGGCGATCTGTGCCTGACATATAAAGCCATGTCCAACCCAGAATTAATGGACATGCTGCATCTCAGAAAATCCAAATCCCATTGAGCTCCGCGTTCGAGAGACTTGAACCTCAGCACTGAAATAATAGGACATGCTGGAGGGACAGATTCATAACCCAGGGGCTCCCTTCACTCTGGAATAAAATCCCAGTCCAGGTTAGGCAGAGTCCCTCATTGACTCTCTTCAAGAGGAATCTTGATGAGTGGATGGGAGATCGTAGGTTTACACCGGGTATCACTTCTGTGTCACTGTTAGACAGAGGCACATATACTAACCTCGAAAAAGGGCATAGCAAAATAAATTTAAAATGGGTGGTAAAAGCCAAACACATTCTGGCTAGGCTTATAAATGCCCTAGGGCAGATAGCCTAATATGAACCTATGAACCTATAGGTGATGGCATATGAAGATGGACAACTGAGATGAAACATTATTGTAAGACATAACTTCTTTTTTTAAGGCACACTCCAGTCAAGCTAAGAGGTCTAGAGAAAGAAGTGGGGACCTTGCACATTTCTTTACATTTTTAAAATCTTGAAAGGTCTATGTCAATTTAGTGAAAGGCGACATTGCCGAATGGCACTGCATTGAAAATGCAATATCTCAAACCATTTCGATGGAGATCACATTGCAGTAGAATCAGGAAATTTGCTCTTTTTCTCACTTTAGTGCAATCTCAAAGTTGGTACATATATATATATATATATATATATATATATATATATATATATATATATATAGATAGTTAGCAGGGGGTTGGGGGGGGGTTTGAGATACTGCATTTTTGATTGCAGTGTTGTTTGGTGATGCCGCTGTTCACTGAATTGACATAAACCCAATCCTGAGACAGTGTAAGCACACTGGTAACAAAAAATGTCGAAACAAGGACCCAAATGCCACAAAAGGATGTATAAGAAAGGACGTTTTGGCAGAGATGGTGGGAAACGTAGTGTGGCTAGTCCAGATGTAGCCATACAGCAAGATGGCAGTTTATATAAGGTCATTAATCTTAAAGTGTCAATAAACATAAGAAGTGGAAGAACTTTGCAGACTTGGCAGATGTATATTAGAAGACTTGGAGGAAATGAAAAAAATATGTAGTATATGAATGGGTGATTTAAGACAAGGGATGTTATTCCAAAATTATGTAAAGTCCAGCCTCAAAGGGAAGGGAAGGAAATGAAAAGAAAGGAAAGAAAAGGAGACCAGAGAAACCGTGGCTAACTGTTCAATGAAAATAAGAGATATGGAGTTTCTTTATCAGTTGATTTATGTAGTGACACTTATTGATGTACAGACTACTGTGTTAGTCATGTTTAACCAGAATCCACCACCCTGCTCTGAATCGTCTCATGTCTGGGAGTGCATGCACCTATTGTCAACTCCCCTCATGCTAGTGCATGCTGACTATAAGAATGTACTTCACCAATTTTAGATCTCGCCATGCATGTGTCCAGTACCTCCAAGACACTTGGTCTGAGTGGAATCCTTCCTTCACCCAGAGTGATATCTGTATACAAAGAAAATAGGTTTCAGCTTTGGTACAGAAGATGGCTTCCAGTAATTTACAGGAAAAAATAAATCACATGTATTTCGATGTTTTAAAATGTGAGACACTGGGAAAATGTATAATGTCAAATGACAGATGGCTTGAAAGGACAGAGGAAGCTTTATGCACTTATTCAAATGAACTGTAAAAACAGCAGAAATCAGTGGCTGAAATAAAGGAAAGACTTGCCAAATATGAAGCTTCTGAAGAAGAAATGTTAAAAAAAAATAGTTAGAAGACAAAGCATGCAGAGAAAATCTGAAATTTTATGTTATACCAGAGAAACTAGAAGGAAGCTGCAGTAGTGCAGTGGTAGCATTGTTGCCTCACAGCAAGAGGTTCTCCTGTTCGATTCTCAACTGGAGCGCTTTCTGTATGAAGTCCGCATGTCCTCCCCGCGGTTGAGTGGCATTCGAAAGATAGGCGTGCCTTTGTTGAAAGTTGGGCGTCGGGCTGGTACCTCAGCACCATAAAAATCAACTGCCAATCATTCGGACCGGAGTTCTGCTGTGGTGACCCCTAACTGGGAAAAGCCGAAACAGCAACCAGAGAAAGTAGAAGAAAAAGATTACATTAATTTTATGAACATGCAAATAAGCAATTGTACCGGTGTTCCACAGCAGGATTTGCTGAATGATAAGGCATATTTTCTCTATGCTGCAAACCTGGCCACGAGAAAGAAGTTAACAGACATATTAGTAAAGATGCAACCATACCAGCAGAAAGATTTGATCCTGACAAAACCGTAGAAAAGAAAAGTATTAAAAAATGGAGACAGCAAAGTGTTTGTACGAAATGATTATTCACTGTACACCAGGCAGAAGGCAATCAAATTTATCCCAGCAATCAGGGAATGTTGAGAGGCAGGTGTGAGATTCAAATTACTGTATACGGCTGTCTTCAGAATATCTTTTTTCTTGGAGGGTCAAAGACATTTTTGGATGCAGAATAAGCTGAAAAACAATAGCCAGCAAAGAGAGAACCTGCAAGGTGAAGGAGACTCGGCTTCTCATTCCTCTTACAATAACAAAGCCCACACAGAGAATTTGCTAGCAAACCTTTTCCCATTGTCAAAGGAAAATGATTGAGCAAAGAGAAAACAAAAAGCACATGAGCTGACTAGAAAAATCAGGAGTACTTTGGACTTGAACCAGAGACCATTGTTGGATGATGGAGATGATAAGGAAGAAGAACAGCAATAATCTGAAATTAGAAAATAAATTGATGAACTGTAAAGTGTTATTTACATAAGATGTAGCTTAGATATAACAAATGTGTTATTTACATAAGATGCAGCTTAGACATGATAAATGTGCTTCTGTAAGAAGTGGATAAAAAGACTTTACGTTTATTGACTGAGTTAAACTGGTTAGAGGACTCTAAAGCATAATTCCCAGTTCATCATTAATGTTTAGAAGGATAATGAAGAAAGGGTCAGACTACCAGGCATTAATGTATGCCTGTAAGTTGCAAGTTGTAAATTCCTTATAAAATGTCACACAGAATATGTGAAATTAATAGCTTCTTGTGAGAATAGTTGCCTTATCAGTTATATCATGGAATATAAATGGCATTGCAGGTATAGACAAAAGCAAAGCTTACAAAATTATATTAAGTAGTGTACAGAGCAAATAATAATGTTATACTAAAAACGTTTGGATAGAAATGAGCATGTGAGTTTATTAAAAAAAAAGATTTTAGAATGGATATTCAGCAAAGTATTAGTGTCATAGGAAAATGAGGGTATAATAAAACTGATTGTGAAAGAAGCTCCAATAATGGTACATTTGTGTTAATAAGGGTATTAATGGCAAAGAAGTATGATTATGCTGGCATGTATTTATATTCTGCCTAAAACTGCTATTATGGAGCTTAATAGAATTTTAGGAGAAATAATTAGCTTTCAACAGGAAACATTGTTTATTGGTGAGGACTTGAAGCTGACTGATAATAGGATGTATCAGTGCACCAAGAAAGGAAAATATTACAAATGATGGCAGATTTCTGGAGAAATTTTATAGAATGTTTGGAAAGGAAGATGTGACTTCACTAGCAGGAATTTAGACAAAATGTACATATTATTCCCCAGGTTACAGTACCATGTGTACAATATACAACAGGCTACACTCTAATCCTGCACTTTTATTTTTCAAAAAATAAGCTAGACTCAATACTCTCAAGACCAGAGCTGCTGTTATATTTCATCCTGAACCTACTTCATGCTATGTATCGGTAAGGAATTATATGTATAGGATGTAATTGTGTGTTCATTACTGTTATTGTTATTTTTGCTTTTGTCAGTTGATATCATGTATGTATCGACCTACTGGAGCTTTTCTCCTTGGGCCTCTGCTGAAAAAGGACATCTGCCCAGTCCGACTAACCTGGTCAACAAATGTCAAAATAAATAAATAAATAAAATAAATAAATAGATAAATAAATAAATAAATGTGCATTTAATTGAAAGTGTTGGCATACATCCAACAACTTTAAGATAATGCACTAATAAAGACAAAGATGCAGCATAATGAAATAGAAGAGAGATACCGGCACTTTCCTTCTTATTTGTTAAAAAGAAAGAAATTTAGGGACTGGCTTGTGAAATTTGACAGTTATTATGGGACATAGCATTTGTATGGGGTATATATAGGGAGTGGAATAAAATAAAAATGTGCCTTCTAACATTTTGTTCCAGGGTGACTCCCCCCCCCACCCAAATATTTGGTCACATGATACATCAATTAAACAGTCAATTTAGAAATTAAACTTAAAAAAAACAGGTTTAGTTATGTGAAAATTTTCCGGAGTCCTTATATAAGTAGAGAATATATTCAAAATATGTAATAAAAATGTGTTAAATTTTTTCAGGTTTAGCTACCCTCATTTTAAGTGCACTCATAACACTTATGCCAGGGATGTTGCAGCACTGAGTCCAAGATGCCAAACAAATTCTCTGTGTTCCAATTTTTGTCTCCCAGTTACCTTCCCTTTCATTAAGACTTTAAAATTTGTTTTCTAACAGATTTATTTTTACAGATTTTTCATGTTTTTACAATATTTACTAGTACTATTTCACAGGAGTTGGTGAATACTAAAACCTCAGTTACAGGTCTTATTTCAAGGTTTTACCACCATGATGGTGTTCTCAGACTTCATCATCATTTTAGTAGTAATCAACAGACCCTAGATCTTTCTTCCATACTAAGAAATATTCACTTCTAGTGCAGCAGCTTTTCCAGGCCACAGCTCAGATAAAATTGATTAGTATATGCAAAGCTGATGAAATGTGAAGTATTAATGATTGTCCAATAACTGTTTTGACTTTTAGGGATTTTGAATCAATACAAATTCCTCCTAACAGACCAGCAATCCCACTATGTAGTACTCCTTCTTTTGGTATTGATATTTTCAGTATTCAAATGGGGATTTACCTGTGGTGGGCCATTGTTAAACGATACTTAATCTTTAATGGGTTGCAAATTTAAGAAGGTATGCCACTAAGCAGGCAGCTGGGCAAATTGCAGATGTTGGTGCTTCTCTTCCTTTTAAAATACTATTAAACAAAACCTTTCAGGTCTTTTTATCATTTTTCCCTCCTAGCTTCCAAACTTCCACAGCAATACCATCTATTCATGTGGACTTTCCTATAGATTAGTTATACATCACCATTTTCATCTCATCACCTCCTATCCTAACTAGTAATTGAGCCTCATCCGCCTCTAATTTTGGCATGCTTAATTCTTCAATAAACATTTCCATTTGTACCTTTTCTTGATTTCCATATTTCTCTGCTTTATATAGACTTTCATAGAAATTCCGAAATATTTATAATACCTCTACAAGATCTCTTGTTACTGTCCTTGTTATAAACTCCCTAAGCTTGGTGACAACTCCTTCTACTTTCTGTTGCCCGAGTCATTGTGCTAAAAGTTTTTGTGTTCTAGTGTTATTATCAATAACAGTTGCTTAACAGCAATGTTTCTAACCTCATGCATATTATCGAGGTAATCCCTTATTTTCTGTTTAGCATTCTGCAGTTGCTCCTCCTCTTGTTCTGTGAGAGTCACCCTGTTCTGCAATACATTTATCAGTCCCTTTAAATAATTCTTACTTCTCAACCATATCTTGCTTTCTTTAATTTCTACCCTATTTAAACTCCACTTTAATTTTATCCCACTCCCTAGCTATATTTTCAAAATAAAATTCTGCCTTATTCTAATAGCTCCTGAATAACTTTCACTACCCATTACATAAATTCCTCTCTTTTCAACAGGTAGGTGGGAAAGTGCCAGTATCTCATTTTTATTTCATTAGTCTGTTTTTATTTTAGTTATTACTGGAGCATGATCTGCAATAGTTATTGGATACAAATCACGACATTCAATTAAATGCACATGTTCCTGTGAAATGTAAATTCTGTCTAGCCTAGCCAAATTTTTGCATATTGGGGAATAATATATAAATACACTCCGAACTCCTATTACTGGATTCACATCTTCCATGCCAAATATTTTCATAAATGTCTTCAAGAGCCTACCCTCCTTTGTTATACTTTCTCTTCTGGGTCCCCCAGACATATCTTCACTGGTGCAAATCAAATTCCAGTCCCCACCTGTAAGTAATAATCTTTGTTGAAAGATGATTATTTCTCCCAGAATTTTCTTAAGCTCCATTAATGCAGTTTTAGGTGGAATATAAATACATTCCAGTGTAATCCTCCTCCCTTCTGAGTAGACCCTTAGTTTTACAAATCTACTATTATCCTTTTTATACTCATCTATCACTATGGGAGCTCCTCTTACAATTAATATACGTACTCCTCTTTTCCTTTGTCCCAGGTATTCCATTGAACAACCATCCTGAAAACCTTTCTTTATCAAACTCACATGTTAAGTTCTTTGCAAGTGTGTCTCCTGTTGCATAACTATTTGTACTTTACATTTTTTCACTTTTACTTTTTATCTGTGAGACCACTGACAATTAAAGGTATTACAGGAAGCATCACTGTATTAAAAAGTTATTGTTCCCACCTTTCATGTATTTTTTGTTAAATGTCTAGTTCTAGCTTTTGTGTTACATGCTTATACCATTTGGCAGGTTGAACTTTTATACATATGTCATATCCATCCCTCCAGCATTTTCTGCTGATTGTGGTAATGAGGTTAAGGTCTCTGGAGTGTGTGGGGTGGAGGGATTGTGATTTCTTTAGATGTAGCATTTCTAACAGAGCTGGGTCAGGCATGGCTTTGTAAGTCAAGCAGAGATTGCCTCTTAGTAGATGATATGAGACAGAGAATAGCTAGAGTTTTGAGTCTGCCCATGTATGACATGTGTTTAAGGCCTAGGATCCTCTTCATGGGGTACTTTTGTGGCCTTTCCAGCAGTTGCATGTGTTTAGTGAGGTACATGCCAAATGGGGTATTATACTCGATGATTGGCCTAATGAGGGAAGAGTAGAGAGAGATGATGACCTCTTTCTTCCTGGATGCAAAACCCTTAGTAATGAGATGTGCTACACAGAAGGACTTTCTGACCACAGTGACAATGTGGTGGTCGAAGGAGAGGTTGCTGTCAACCTGTGTCCTCAAATCTCTTATAACACCTTCAGTGTAAGTGGGCTCCCATCAATGTGGCAATTAGTGGGAACTGAGTTTTTCCCAAAGGGGATGATGCATTTTTTGGTATTAAGCTTAAGGCCATGGTTTTGACACCAGTCATTGGTCTCAGTGAGGTTTTTCTGTAGGATGTCTACATCACTTGGGGAGGTAATAATGGTTCCCAGCTTGCAGTCATCTTCAAACTTGGCCAGCCAGAGTCCCTCTGTGTTGACCTGGACTTCTGAGAAGTAGATGCCAAACAGGACAGTACCCAGGACTGATCCTGTGGGACTCCACTTGTGACTGGTCAGCAATCTGACTTGGAGTCTGTTATTTTCACATTGTGGGTTCTATCTGTCAGCCAATTTGCAACCCACCAAGTGATATAGGGGATGATGCCTAGTTTGGTGAGTTTATCAATAATTCCTGAGTGGGGAATGGTATCAAAGACCTTGGCCAGATCGAGGTAGGCTGTATGAACTGCATTGCCTCATCCACAGCTCTGCTGACTGACTCAAAGAAGTCAACCAGGTTAAGCAGGCATGATCTACCTTTCACAAAACCAAACTGTGTGGGATCTAAAGTTTGGAGATTCTCCACATCCTTGTTAATTATCCATGATGATGCACTCTTTACATATCAGCCTTGCCAGGCTGTTTGTTTGTGTCTTTCGGCTTTTCCCAGTTAGGGGTCGCCACAGCGGAACTCCGGTCCGCTAATGATTGGCAGTTGATTTTTACGTACTGGCTTGCCAGGCCTGATGCACAACCTTCAACGAAGGTATGCACATTTATGCATGTCTCCACGTAGAAGATGCTCTAGCTGAGAATCGAACTGGACAGCGTCTTACTGTGAGGCGACAACGCTACCGCAGCACCACCACCGCTAATGAGGTGATAATTCCCAGGGTCTGTAGTCACTCCGCCTTTATGGAGAGGGATGACTGTAGCAGTGCGCCATTTGGTAGGGACAAAGCCTGAGGTGAGGCTGTGATTGAACAGGGCACACAGATGTGGTGCTAGATCACTTTGTAGTTCATGCAGAACACATTCAGGGATATTGTCAGGTCCCATGGAAGCTGTATTCTTGGCCTTGGACAATGCAACGTTAACCTGTCCTGCAGTAATGCTGGGTGCCTGGTATTCCTCCGGTATTGTGACTGGTCCTTTGGTGGGGAGAGAGGGGTAAAGTTGGCACAGAATCTGTCAGCCAGTATGTTGACAATATCTGTTGGCTCAGTATTGGAGATACCATTATGCAGTAACTCAGAGCAAACCTGGGTATTGCTGTGGAGATTTTTGATGTAACTATAGAAGGCATTGTGGTTACTTTTAGTGTCTTCCACAATTCTGCCTTCATAGCTAGCTTTAGAGGTTTGATAAGGGATTTCAACTTTTTGTTGAGGCTAATAAGGGTTTTTTTCCGGTCTTGGGACTTCATCTTTTTCTGCAACGGTTTCTTCCTTCTGTTGTAGAGTTTATTAATGGCAGGAGACCACCAGATTGGCTTCCTTTTTTTGGAGGAGAGCATCTTGGTCTTGTTGGGTATGGCTAGTTCCATGCATTTATGTATGTGTTTGTACAGTGCATTGGTGTATGATTTGGCAGTCATGCATCTATTTTCCATTGACATGGGTGCAGTTAGCCATCTCTATTTTTAGGAGCCCAAAGTTAGCTTTGGAGAAGTTTTTTTTATGTGGTTACCTTTGCAGGGGGTGTGGGTGAGATGTGGACTTCCATAGTGATTCGTTTGTGGTCAGATCTAACCAGAGAGGAATTGACTATTGGTGTAGAGCAATGGTTGCTCATGTTAGTAATAACCAGGTCAAGGATGTTGCTTTCTATAGTGGGGGTAAGAATAAGCTGGTCTAAGGCATTGGAATTGATGAATTCCAGGAAGCGTTGGGCCAGTGTATTGGTGCATGAGTAGTTTTCCCAGTTGATGGAGGGGTAGTTGAAGTCACCTAGGATGAGAGTGTTGGGTTGGACCCTAATAGTTTCCAGGGTACTTAGGAATGTGGAATGAGAGTCTTGGTACATGGTTGGGGACCTATAGCAGGGTACCACCTGAATCAACGTCTTACCCAATGTTAGTTGTACATGAACAGATACATTATGCTGGTCTACTAGTCTGTAGGTGTGCATATCCTTTATGAATATGGAGACACCACTGCCTTTGGAGCTTCAGTCCATGTTCTGGGGCCAAAAGGTGTGGAATGAGTTATAGCCAGGTAGCGCAGGGTACTTTTTGCTGCTTTAAACCAGGTCTCAATTACAGCACAAATGTCGATGTTCTCCATTTTGAAGAGTGCTTCAAGCAAGTGCATCTTGAGATTTAGACTTCTAGCATTGAGCAGTATGACCTTCAGATTGCATTTATTTATAGCTGTTACGGTAGTAATTTGGTCTTTGGAGCATTGCCTAAAAAAGGCACTATGGGGTGGCAAGAGCCTTAGCCAGTATACGGAAACCCAGGGGTGACAGATGCAGGCCATTTCTGGCAAAGCATCGAGGTCTGTCAATCATATCATCCCAAGCAGACAGATACTGGATCCCCTTAGAATGAATCATATCATCCCAAGCAGACAGATACTGGATCCCCTTAGAATGACACCAGAAACTTAATCAATTGTTGAAGTTAATCATTTTCTGCTTGTACTGCGGTATCATTCCGAGTAACGGTAGGATGCTACTCAGGGCTAGGGTCATACCTGCCTGTGACAGAAAAAAAACTCTGCGAGTATGGCAGCTGCAAGGTCTCAGTCAAAATCAAAGGTATCCACAAAAAAAATAAGAGACCAGCATACAGTAGCAGAATTATCCTTTATTGTTAAAGTTTATCCGCACTATGTACATAAGAACAGACCGGTTTCGGCTTTACGTTTACATAGCCTTCATCAGTGTTAATGTGTAGTTACTGAATCATTCTTTAAATACATAGTTTAAAGGACATGAGACCAATTAAAGATGCTCATTAAGCCCTGGTTTAAAGAGACCTCCTAATTTAACAATCCATTTTTTCTCCATACCATTTAATATGTCATGCCACCCTAATTTATTATTTCTGGGTCTTTCTATCTTATCTATGATAGTAAAATGAAATATTGCATTTTTATGCATCATGGTATGTTTGTATAGGGAGTTGGTTTCTTTATGGTGTTTAATGTCGCTGAGGTGTTCAGAAATTCTAAATTTAAGGGGTCTCGAAGTTTGCCCTATATAGAATGCTGAACAGTTGCAACTAGCTAGATAAACCACCCAATCTGTGAGGCAATTTACAAAAAAATGAAATATCATAAACTTGAGGGGTATTTTGACTGCTAAAACTTTTGGTTTTTAAAATTCTAGGAACAAACCAAACACACGCTCGAGGGACTGAGTGCACGGTCCAAACCAACGCGAAAAGGTAAATCCAAAAACGGACCAGCACAATGGTATAGCAGCAAAATTTAATTTGTTGTAGAAGTGAAAGCCATTAAAAATGTCTAACAAGCAAGCAAACTGGTTTCGGCTGTACAAAGCCTTCTTCAGTGCTAAAAAGCAAATGTTGAATAGTTAAGCAGCTCCCAACATCCTGGTGTTATATAGAGGGACATTTAAAGGCACATTACAGAAATAAGTAACGATTGGATAATGTACATATATCATGAATAATAACTGATGAATATAGTAATAATAATACAAATCAAAATCACCAAAATGAACTCATATACATATGAAATTTTAAAAGTAAATAAATCCCAAACAATATACATAAGGAAATAGGTTTACATATTATTCTGTTTCATTAAGGCCAGGTTTGAACAAAGCCCCTAACCTGGTTATCCACATATTTTCCATGTTATTAAGTTTAGTATGCCAACCTGCTTTGAAGTTCCTATGCATTTGGATTTTATCTATAATAACAAATTTAAAAACAGCAGTGGGATGATTAATGGTGTGTTTATAGAGGGCATTCGACAATCGGTGGTTTCTAATAGCACTAAGGTGTTCACTGATCCTCAATTTGATTGGCCTGGACGTCTGACCCACGTAAAAAGAGGAACAGGTACATGTGGCCAAATAAATTACCCAATCCGAACTGCAATTCCCAAAGATGTTAATATTGTATACCTGTGATGTATTTTTGCTTGAAAATTCCTTGGTTTTGAGGATATGTTGGCAGGCACTACAATGTCCACAAGGAAAACACCCCACCAAAGGGTCACCAAATAAGGTGGTTTGGACTGTAGTCACTGGTGTATATTTCTTGTAGTGAGTGATACGAGAATGTAAAGTGTGACCCCTAAGGTATGAGAAGGCACATTTATCTGGTAATATGTCATTCAGAAGTTCATGAGATTTTAGTATGTCCCAATGTCTGTTAATAATTTCCCTGAATCTGAATGTGTTGTTTCCGAAAGTGGTTACAAACCTTATCGGCTGCACAGAATTGGATTTGTCATCATGCTTCAAATGTTGGTATTGTAATAAGCTTCAGCATGCCATCTGACTAGTCTGATCAATGGTTTGAGAGATATGATACTTAGAATATCCACGGTTAAAAAGCCTATTTGACAGATCTTGTGCACAAACTTGATGTTGTTCTTCTGAGGAACATATGTGTTTCATATGCAAAAATTGGGATTTTGGAATGTTTTGGATGATGTGGCGGGGGTGAGAGCTTGTTGCATGTAGCAATGTATTATATTGAGGAAACTTCCTATGAACAGTAGTGGCCAATGTGTGATCTTCCAATCTAGAAATGACAACATCCAAAAAAACAATCTCTTGATATTTTATGTTTAGAGTAAATTGTATATCAAAAGGATTGTTATTAAGATACCTGACAAAATCAAACACATGGTCCTTATCCCCACGCCACACCATCCAACAATCATCTAGATATCTTCTCCAGATATCCAAATGATTTATATGTAGATTATGATGTGCATCATATATAAATGTTTGCTCAAAAAATCCCATAAATAAATCAGCATATATGGGGGCAAAGGAAGCCCCCATTCCCGTACCTTTAATCTGCCAATATGGATGTCCATCAAAGTAAAAAATGTTTTTACACAGCACATATTCAGTAAGTTTGGCAAGAAAATTGTTAAAAAAACAGTGGAATATAATTCAGATTTGTCCAACCAATAAGAGATAGCAGCAATGCCAGCATCATGGGGGATGCTCGTGTATAAAGATGAAACATCTAGGGGTACATAACCACCAATCCGCTTCTAATTGTGAATCTTGAATGATGTTAAGAAATTCCGTGGTGTCTTGTATCCTTGATCTAACATTAGACAGTAATGGTTTTAAATAATACGTGAGGAAAGCGGATAGTGGTTCAGTTAAAGAGCCTCTCCCAGAGACAATAGGTCTACCTGGAGGATTAGTGGAGTGTTTATGTATTTTAGGAAGAGGGTATAAATATTGCGGCATAGGTTCCACCACTTTAAGTTGTTTGCCAACCTGTTTACTAATAATACCTTCTTCTGTGGCTAAATCCAACAAAGAGTCTATCTGTGCTTTGAAATTAGGTGTGGGATCCACAACCATCTGGATATAATAGCGAGCATCAGACAACTGTCTGTAAGCCTCAGCGTTATATTTGCTGTGATCCATAACAACAATACCTCCTCCCTTGTCTGCTGGAGTGATGACAATATCATGATTAAGTTGAAGTTCAGTTAGAGCAGATCTCTCTGCTTGAGTAAGGTTATTTGTGGTAGGTTGGTATATTGTGGAAAAATGTAAATCTTTGATGACACATTCCTTAAAGATAGAAACATGTTTATCCATAGGTGGTATGAATTCTGATTTGCCAAATTTGAAACCAGTAGATCTTTGAGTAGTGTCATGATCTGAAAAAAATATCTTAAGATTTACCAATCTACAAAAATCATTAACATCTTTTAACAAACTGTATTCAGAAACAGGTGAAGTGGGGACAAAATTAAGACCTTTATTTAGTAATTGGTAATGTACAGGTGATAATTCAAAGGATGAAATATTGTGTACATTGTTCACTGTTTCACAATCTGTTGTAATAGAACCTGTAAACTGGATGCTCCTGTATCTGTTTCTATGCTTTCTGCCTCCCCTGCGTTTCTTAGGTCTAAAGGGACAGGCTGTTTTCTCTTGGCAGCTGGGGACACCTGGCGTGAAGGGACATCATAGTCTGTAACAGAGGAAGTTTCATCCTCTGACGTGCCACTAAGGGTAGATTCTGTCCTTCTTAATATTGATCTGGGCCTCTTTCTACCATGATTACTTTTATTAGCTCTGTCTGTGAACCTGATATTCTTGGATGTAACAAATGGTTTACCTTTGTCGTAATCCGACAAGTCCCTATTGAATTTGTGTATTTTTCTCTTAATCAATTGTTGTTCCAAATTAGCCAAATCTTTGGCTAAATCAGAAATATATTCTTTGAAAAATGCTTCAGTTTCAAATAATTGAGCTTCAAGGCACACTTTTTGGATTTCTGCTATTTGAGATTCAATGTTTTTTTCATAATAACTAGTTAGGGTGTCCACAAAAAGCATTGAGGCCTGATGTTGGGCTGAAGCCCAATCCTGTGATAGCTGGGCATCAATGCTTGATACTAGATGTTGAAGATGGATCCTGAGCCCCCTAGGTGTAATATCTTTAAGTTTGTAGGCCTTGAATAATTTCAAGTGCCAAATGTTAGACCTTAGGGACTTCATGTTTCTGGTCAGTTTTTGAAAAACTAACCCACATTTCTATTTGGAGTCCACTTCACTGTTATTTAAACTAGTTGACCCCCTAGTATTAAAGCCAAACGCTTCCAGGTTATCTTTATCATCTGATAGTCCTTGCAAAATTCCACTTAAGTCCATGATAAGCCAGTATGTCACAACACGATTCTTGACCCAAAAAGAACAATTATATCAACTTGAATGTAAACAATTAAGTCTATATTTATATATATGGTTGTGCACTACGTTAACCCTATTAATTGTGGAAAATTACCTTGATGATAAAAAATATATATGTAAGAGAACAACTTAAAATGACCCACTCTATATAAAGAGACTCTGTAGTGCCCATATGCTAAGGTAGTTGACAATTCGTCTCACTACAAACTATTAGTTATTATTTTAGTTATGAAGGTCCAAAAAATAGAATGTCACAGGTGTGGATTGATCTGACAAAACCTTAATAGTTTGTCACATGTATATCCATAACTCTTTCAATATATAATTAAGGCAACCGACCCTTTGTCTCTGTTGCCATCTATTTAAACGTACAATCAGAATCAAGGACATATATACACATTTGTGTATATAAAGTGTAGCTGGACATTCGTCCCTTATAATCTTAAAACTATAATTATTAGAAAATGGACCAAAAAATAACAATTATAAAGGGAGTCAATATATATATAGAAAATAAGGGCATAAAGTTGTCTACTTATATAAAATATATGTATATGCTCCACAAATGGGTCAACTGCAGTGCAAAAACATACATAAAAAATATATATAGACCCACCTAGTATTCAAAGAAACTTATAGTTAGGTCAAAAATTGAATAGACAATTCCTGTGGTAGCTACTGGATTGGCTGAGAAGGCAAAACCTGAATGAGTGCTAAACAAAGCCCAATATTAAGGACCTTGTTACTGATAGCATTTTAACTTCCAATTTGTGTATCCAAATACACCTACAAGACAAGGTTGAGTGCCTATACCAATAAGTACAAAAAGTAACTATACCTGTGGGCCACAGCAGAATTCAAAGTATTGCTCTAAAGAGAATCACAAGACAGAGCTATCCTCTAAATTGTAATCTTATGAACAAAACAATAAATAATAGCGCCTTACTTGCATTTGCTCAAACAAGAAACAACCCAAAACAACACCGAATATACTTGAAGCTGATGTATCCTGATGCAACTGAACATTAAGTTGAACCGAAAATAGAAAAAAGAACATTCCCCAAACTGTGCAAATAGCCAGTTCAAGATAATTTCAATTAAAACCAAAAAATACAGCGTGACATGTCAGCAACATTACAAATCACTGACTGATTGCCAAAAAAGAGAAAATGTCCCTTATAATCGCCAAAAATCAACCACCATGTAATGTGGACCCAAACTGAGTCATTAACTGAATACAATAAAGAATGAAAATAGTACATTAAGTCCGAAACGCGATGGGTGTGTCCATAGATGTAATAATATGTCCACAAAATCTGTAGATGTTGTCCCTTAATAAACGCCCATGATAAGTTCCAAAATAATGCAATAAAGTTCCAAATGTCGGTAAGGAACCAAGGGTAATCCACAGTATCTGTTAAATCAATAAAAAGTGTGGTGAACCTTTGTGAAATGCAAAACAGTATAACCAAAAGTCAAAACTTTAACAAAAACAAACGATTATTCGACCACAGTACCTGTTGGAAATATATATCTGTTGATCCTGAGTTAACGCCCCAAATAGTGAGAAAGTAATAATACACCCTCATGAAAACCAGTGTTGGCATAAGCAAAAAAATATTCCAATACGTATTCCAGACCTGTTCGGAACAGTACAGTCCACGAGGTAGGCCCAATGTGTAATGTAAAAAAAGAGAAGATTCTTTCTAAACTGAAGGTTGTCCCAAATGATCCAAAAGATTCAGATTTGTAGTAACGACTGCATCAGCTGTCATCTGCGATGGAATAGTAGAAGTTCCAAAAAAAACCAAAATGCACCAGATGAAATTAGGAGCTGTATACAAGATGTAGCCTGCAAACCAGGCGTCCCCAGCGTGAAGTGAGAAGCAACAGGAGCAAACCAAACACACGCTCGAGGGACTAAGTGCACGGTCCAAACCAACACGAAAAGGTAAATCCAAAAACGGACCAGCACAATGGTATAGCAGCAAAATTTAATTTGTTGTAGACGTGAAACTGACTATTGGTGTAGAGCAATGGTTGCACATGTTAGTAATAACCAGGTCAAGGATGTTGCTTTCTATAGTGGGGGTAAGAATAAGCTGGTCTAAGGCATTGGAATTGATGAATTCCAGGAAGCATTGGGCCAGTGAATTGGTGCATGAGTAGTTTTCCCAGTTGATGGAGGGGTAGTTGAAGTCACCTAGGATGAGAGTGTTGGGTTGGACCCTAATAGTTTCCAGGGTACTTAGGAATGTGGAATGAGAGTCTTGGTACATGGTTGGGGACCTATAGCAGGGTACCACCTGAATCAACGTCTTACCCAATGTTAGTTGTACATGAATTATCTCAGATACATTATGCTGGGCTACTAGTCTGGAGGTGTGCATATCCTTTATGAATATGGAGACCCCACTGCCTTTGGAGCTTCAGTCCATGTTCTGGGGCCAAAAGGTGTGGAATGACTTATAGCCTGGTAGCGCAGGGGTGCTTTCTGCTGCTTTAAACCAGGTCTCCATTACAGCACAAATGTCGATTTTCTCCATTTTGAAGAGTGCTTCGAGCAAGTGCATCTTGAGATTTAGACTTCTAGCATTGAGCAGTATGTCCTTCAGATTGCATTTATTTATAGCTGTTATGGTAGTAATTTGGTCTTTGGAGCATTGCCTAAAAAAGGCACTATGGGGTGGCAAGAGCCTTAGCCAGTATACGGAAACCCAGGGGTGACAGATGCAGGCCATCTCTGGCAAAGCATCAAGGTCTGTCAATCATATCATCCCAAGCAGACAGATACTGGATCCCCTTAGAATGACACCAGAAACTTAATCAATTGTTGAAGATAATCATTTTCTGCTTGCACTGCGGTATCATTCCGGGTAACGGTAGGATGCCACTCAGGGCTAGGGTCATACCTGCCTGGGACAGAAAAAAAACTCTGCGAGTATGGCAGCTGCAAGGTCTCAGTCAAAATCAAAGGTATCCACAAAAAAAATAAGAGACCGGTATACAGTAGTAGAATTATCCTTTATTGTTAAAGTTTATCTGCACTATGCACATAAGAACAGACCGGTTTCGGCTTTACATTTACATAGCCTTCATCAGTGTTAATGTGTAGTTACTGAATTATTCTTTAAATACATAGTTTAAAGGACATGAGACCAATTAAAGATGCTCATTAAGCCCTGGTTTAAAGAGACCTCCTAATTTAACAATCCATTTTTTCTCCATACCATTTAATATTTCATGCCACCCTAATTTATTATTTCTGGGTCTTTCTATCTTATCTTTGATAGTAAAATGAAATATTGCATTTTTATGCATCATGGTATGTTTGTATAGGGCGTTTGTTTCTTTATGGTGTTTAATGTTGCTGAGGTGTTCAGAAATTCTAAATTTAAGGGGTCTCGAAGTTTGCCCTATATAGAATGCCGAACAGTTGCAACTAGGTAGATAAACCACCCAATCTGTGAGGCAATTTGCAAAAAAATGAAATATCATAAACTTGAGGGGTATTTTGACTGCTAAAATTTTTGGTTTTTAAAATTCTAGGACAGTGAACACAGTCACCACATGGATGGCAACCAATTAAAGGGTCTCCTATCAAAGTAACTTGGGTATGCTTCTTTTTGCCGACTTGACAGTGTTTATAATGATTAAAGTAGGCAGCAAGATTTTTACCTTTCTTAAAGAAAAATAGCATATATCCCCCAGAATTTCACTAAGTTTGATGTCAGATGTCAAAATATTCCAATGATGTTGCACACTATCCATCAGTACCCTAGTATTGCGTCCATATGTAGTAACAAATCTAGGGGCCCCCCTCCGCTCTTACATTTGGCTTTGTAATGAAGAAGGTTTTCTCGCTCCATATTGTTTACATTATGTTTGGTATGTAGAACATGGCCCATTTTATAACCTCTGTCCCTGAATCTAAGGACTAAATCATCCCTAAAGTGTCCATAAGTATTTTCTTCAGAAGAAATGTGTTTCATCCTCATGAATTGAGACTTAGGGATGTTCTTACAGATGTGGGGTGGATGAAAACTGGTGGCATGGAGAAGCAAATTGTATTTGGGGAATTTACAGTGAACCTCAGTGGTCAACATGTGATCCGAAGCCCTAGTCACCAACACATCCAAAAATGTAATTTTATTCTTATCATAGTTAACCGTAATCTCAATTCCCCATTTGTTCTCATTTAAATATTCAATAAATTCCAATAGGTATTCCACATCCGCTCTCCACACCAACCAGCAGTCATCCAGGTATCTCTTCCAGATGTCCATTTCTCCTATATATAGATTATGGGAGCTATCATAGATGATCTGTTCCTCAATATATGCCATAAATAAATCGGCATATATTTGAGCAAAGGATGCTCCCATAGCTGTACCCTTAATCTGTAAGAAGCATTTGTCATGATAGAAAAATATGTTTTTGGTGATCACATGTTTTGTGAGGCAGAGGAGTGCTGAAACCTGGCATATATAATTCTGTTTTATTTAGCCAATAATATAAAGCTTCCAACCCTGCCCAGTGTGGGTTGTTAGAGTATAAAGCTGTAATGTCTAACATACACATCAGCCACTCTGGTTCTAGTTGTACTTCTGAAATGATCTTAAGAAATTCAGTAGTATTTCTAATACGTGCTCTTACACATTTAAGAAGTGGTTGCAAGTATTTAGTAAGAAACAGGGACAGAGGTTATGTAAGTGAATTCTTGCCAGAGACAATAGGCCTACCTGGGGGATTACATAAATTTGTATGTATCTTGGGCAGGAAATATATACATTGTGGGCATGGATTTGTAATGGTCAGATGTAATTTAGTATTATCACTAATAATGCCTTCCTCCACTGCTAGAGATAGGAAATTGTCTATTTGTTGCTTAAAGAAGGGGGTAGGATTAATACTGAGATATGTATAGTATCATGCATCAGAAAGTTGTCTGTTAGCTTCACTATTGTACTGAATCTAGTCTTGTACAACTACAGCCCCTCCTTTATCTGCCCTTATGATGACCAATTCATGATTATTGGCTAACTTAACAATGTTGTCCATAGTGATCTTAGAGATATTGTTAGCCATAGGTCTGTAGTTCCTAAAATGGAAATGTAGATATTTGATTATAGCATTTTGAAATAGTAACACATTGGGATTCATAGGGGGCATAAACAAAGACTTATGATATTTAAATTCATCAGTGATCTTTGAGGTAGTCTGATCCTGAAAAAATAGTTTAAGGTTTAAATTCTTACAAAATGATAGTATATCATTAACACAATTTTCTTCAGGAACAAAAAACCCCCAGGAATAAATGATAATCCTTTATTTAAGATTTCCATATCTGAGGCAGTGTGGGTATGTGAAGAAATGTTGGTTGCATCCACGTTTATTCTTTCCGTACAAAGATTTGGTGCAAAGTCTCCATATTGCTTACTTCCCCGATGTTTCCTACACCCCCCTCCTAGGTGTAAATCCTGTGAGGCAGTAGAGTTCCTCCTTTTCATTTCTGGAGAGGCTATGGCCCCTACTGTTTTGGTCTCTAATCCAGAAGATGATTCATCCCCCGAAGTTTCTACACTGTGTGTGGATCCCTTTTTCAAAATAGATTTCGTACGTTTCCTTTTGGAGGGGTTCCTACTGGGTTGTATAAATCAAACATGTTTGTCTCTACCTATATTGAAAGGGTCCCCTTTATCGTAGTCCCCTAAGTCTCTAAGGAACTTCTTTTTCTTCCACTCTTTGAGTTGAGTTTCTAGGGCTATCAACTCATTCCCAAGATTCTTAAGACTAGTGTTGTATATAGATTGCCCTTCATATTTTTTGGCCAGTTCACATAATTGAGTAATGGATTCTATCTCCTTATCCATAATTCTATTGTGCTCAGCTAGTAATTCAACAAATTTAAGAGGCACCTGCTGTTGCACTTCACCCCATTGTTTCAATAAGATATCATCAGGATTGCTAACTAGTGGTTGCATGCGTATACGTAGACCTCTTGGTGTTATTCCTTTAGTCAAGTATGCCCAAAAGAGCTTATAGTGCCATACATTATTGCGTAATTGACGCATATGTTTATTCAAATTAAAAAAAATATATTTTCACAACTTTCACCATCGGAACCAACATCAGAGCCATTCCCACCAGTCTGGCCATCCCAAGACCAAAAATAGTTAGATCATCCCTATCAGAGGCAAGCCCCTTTAGTAAATTATTCAATTCCATGTTATACAATTCCAAATATAGTAAAATAATGATTAAATGACCACGGAATCACTCAGTTGAAATCTAAATCTATATACTTGTAAAAAGTAAATTCAAGAACAAAATAGTCACTGAAATAACAAATGGATACAATAATTACTATGCTTCAAATAAATTTTTCCCTTTTATCTACAAGGCCATAAGTCGATTCATACATAAATCAATAAGCCCTAGGCCAAAAAGGAGGACTTGACTGTATATAATATGATCACTAAATTGCCAGTTGGGTACAATAACAGCCAATAATGCTGTGTCCCAAGTACATAGCTTCCTAAGATATAATTGGCCATAAGCAGATCATTGTATAAGTCAATAAGCCCTAGGCCTTTAAGGGAACCGTGACTATTTCCAATAGCATGGATATGCTATTTCACTTAGTATTACCGGCGTCAATAATCATCATTTACTAATGCATACATCCGGGATGAAATAATAGTGATGTATCCTCGGTCAAAAGGTCAAGGAACACACCAACAATGTGCCCCGATGCAGAAAGTTGCAAAAAATATTTAATTGTCTTAGTAAGTATTAGATGCACCTCTAAGCCCTTTTATGATCGATAGTACAATAGTATAAAAATACAGTAGTATAAGAATACTAAATAGTGTTATGGTACTAAGACATAAGTTCTAAATATAACCATTGGAGAAACCATAAGAAGTTAACTATATACCATTCTATATTAAAGATCTAAAAGCCTACATTAGATATTTATGATATGTTATTCGTAGAAAAATATCCTGTACAATGGGACAAGGTAACACCAACCTAATCATAGATTTAGAAATTATATGATGACATAACACTTAAGGACTTAAATAATTTCCATTAATATACTACTAATGTGTCCGGCATATTCAAAATGAAAATAGTAAAAAATATTTAAATGGTTGAGTACAAACAGCATGAGAATCACATTACTAAGCTGGAGGCTCTAAAACTGATGGCATAAGCTAGAGCTATATCATTATATATAGTCAATTTGTTGTGATGTACCAAAACAGTACCAAATAAGGGCCACGAGAACAGCCTATATTCATATTATGTCCCACAGGCCAAATTCCTACTGTTAGCATTCAATTAGCCACATTTATATATTGCAAAGGCCTGTAATGATCATTTACAAGTGTACAACTGGCCTTTTCAAATCATTAGAAACATAGTGGTAAGCAAAATCTGGATATACACCTTACAATAATTAAATTACCCAGTCACGGTTGTATTGAGTAAGGAAACCTGGATAGTATATAAATTCAAGATATTGGACCCGTAATAGTAACCATAGTCAAACTTCATAACAAACCCTGTTGTTACAAATTATAAGACTTAGATAATTTTCATTTATGTAATATAAATATATACATCCTACTCACAGTGAATATGTCAGATAATAAAACGTTTTGAATGGTTCAATATAAGCAGCATTAGGAATTACTCTTTATGCAGGAAACACAGAAACAAACTGCATGGGTTAGACCATATGAGAAGTGGAAAATATCATTAAATATAGTCCGTCAATACAAAACCCAAATAATGCCATGATATCAGCCTGTGTTCGTTTGTGTCCCACATGCCGAATGCCCTTATGTAAGCATTCATATAACTACTCTGTATATTAGGAAATGGATATCTCCGACCTTTTCAAGTTCAAACATAAAACCCGTCTGTGAGTAGTAAAACAAGTCTAAACATATGGTTACAGTTGTGAAGATTTGTGTCAAATATTAATATAGACACATAAATCCAATATTATCCAGTTGTGACTGCTCCAAGTAATGAGATGCAAAGGCACCAAGAATCCTGTTTAAGTCATTGCCCCTTAGAACATAAGGCCAATCATAAGAGGTAAAGTTTAATTGTTTAAGCAAAAAGTTAGCGTATAACGGCCATAAAAAACAAATAGAGAAATGAGGTTCCGTATATGGAATGCCCTGCTCCACTGCTCAAGTCCAGAATTTCCCTCAGACATGCCTTAAAAATAAATCCATAAAAAGAAATCTGTTGCTTCATCTACCACCAGGTTGTATTCACGAAAGCCCAGATTTATAGTGGCATTGAATATAAATATTTGCCGATCAGAATCCAGCTGTTCAAGGAGAAAAAATATCCATAATGTTCCAAACAAGTCACCAGGAAAGCAAAATAAAAACCAAAAGGTGCATCTTTGGTCAGAAGGTGCCACAGGCCTGGGCCACATAATCCGAGAGCTCCTCCATGTCTCTTTACATGTAGTTCAGGGAGGTGCATCTCTGGTCATTCACACCAATGTGGAGAGTGACAGAGTTATACTTGTACTTGTTGTGAGTGACCTGAGTGCATGTGTAATGTGTCGGGTTCTGGCATCTGATAGACAGCTGACTGTTACCTTCTCCTTATTCAACCTAGTGAGTGGGACATCAGTATGCCTCACTATCGAGTCACCTATGATTAGTGTATTGGGCAAGGTGTTTAGCCTTAGGGGCTTAGGTTGAGGGGCACACTGTGTAGGTGAGCTATGTGTCCTGTGGTTTGTGCTGTGTTGTGGTGGTCGGGTGCGTTTCTGTCTTGGAGGTCTCTGCTGTTTGGGTAAATTTCTACTGAGAGCCTCCAGGAAGGTGGGCGTGTGGTTTGTGTTTTTATGTGAGAGGTGTGATAGTGGGTATTCTGGAGGGCTGGGTGTTTCAAGTAGTGTGGTGCAGGTGTTGACCTTCTCTTCTTGACCAGCTAGTCCAGTCTTGGCTGGAAAGTGCATAGCTTCCAATTTGGTAATATAAGTGCATCTCTCACAAGTCTGAATGTTGAGAGGTAAGAGGAGATGGTTGTCTGTGTACATGAGGCAGTTGCTGCACTGCCTCAGAATGCTGAAGTGCACCAGGTTAATAGGAGAAAGCACCGGGAACTGCCCTTTAATCACACCAGGAGGGGTGGTCATAAATACTAAGTACGGGAGCTATTTCCCTGAAGAACGACTAATGCTGATGGCACTTAGGTGTGCTACAATAATTGCTACAAAAACCTGTTGAAGTGCAAAGCGATTGAGCTATTTGAAGTGTAAGAGAGAAAGAACTAGCAAGATCTATGGGAAAAACTGAAGAGCAGACTTTCTGGCACCAATAATAGTTTACCTCAGCTTCGTCGCTAGGCAGAGCTTAAATAAGAGTAAACCCATGCAAATGTAGGCTTTTAAACCAGAAAGTTGAAAGGGATGGAAATACTGCCCAAACAGCCAATAAACTACAAGTTCTTGGCCAGAAACCACTCCTTTTGTGGTAGATAGGCTACCTACTGCTTACCGCTCCCACTGATAAGCTAGAAGGCTTCCCTCGAACACAGAAAGGCTTCGGGGGGCTCAGAAGCTTACAAACAATCCTGGATACAGAAAATCTATATCTGGACTAGACTAGTTAGAGGAAAGGCAGGAAACAAGCGCAAACATGGGCTTTTAAACCAGAAAGTTGAAAGGGATGGAAAAACTGCACAAACTGCCAATAAACTACAATTTCTGGGCCAGAAACCACACCTCTTGTGGTAGATAGGCTACCTATTGCTTACCACACTAGCAGAGAGCTTCCATATGAGGCTAAGGAGTTCTGTTTGTGTTACTTGGTTGCTGAGATATTTTGAAAAATATAAAAATTATATCCATATAAATTAATATTATAAAAACAAAAGTTAATAACTATTTACCTGCACTAGACAGAGGTCAAATATTAATGTAACTGAGTTTTCCATTGTGTAAGCTTTAAGATGAAATCTTTTAAAACCTTGTACACAACATGGTTTTGGAATTACTGAAGCAAATAAGAACAAGCAATATTTGATACCTAGAGGCGTCAGTAGGAATTAACTGCAGATGTACCTGGAGGCATCACTTGGATGTAATGAATTAAGAGAAGGAGTCTTAGGTCCTGGCTGAGTAGGTGAAGGCCTAGTGTCCAACATCAGCCTAGGAGTAGACATGCCTTCCTCAGTAGCGGAAGATAACTCTAGCCATTAGTGAACCTGGTTCCCCCTGACATCGGAAGCCGACGTCACAGGTACCTCCATGGACATGCAAGCTGGAGAAACAAGGGTGGTGTCCGAAGTGATCCCGCCAAAGCCACCAATCCTATTGGATGTACCTCAACCCCTAGACCGGCAACTGGCGGGATGTCCATACCCAGATGTCCAGTATCTGGCCTAGCTACTTTGGCCTTTTTTGGTGGTTTTGCTGAGATGGCCGGTTCTGATTCCATTCCTAAGGCTAGGCGCTTGAGATGTTGGTTCTCAATGAAAAGTTTTATGGCTGCAAAAAGACTGTGCAGTATTTTAGGAACAAATGACTGCCAGATGGAACACACTTTGTAGTCGTGGGAAGGCCCTAAGCAAAATAAGTAGAGGTTGTGGCTGTCTTTGTATGGAATTTAGTGACCGCACGTACATTTTCCCTTCCTAGATGACATTGACAGAATCAGCTAAGGGTAAATTATACAGAAACCTAAGCTATCAAAAATGAGAGAGAAATAATTCCTCAACGGGGTCTTATCTTTTCAGGAGTCACTTGCATGGAGCACAAAGAGTGAGCTGATGCTTGACTGGTCGCAGAGAGGTTCTGGGTTCTTTGCATGCTGACATTACGTTTATGGCCCACAGTTTATGGTCCCAGCGTATGATGTCCCACACACCATATAGCAGCCAAGGCTAAGCTTTTGTAGATGAGCTGGATGTTTGGGTCACCTCAGGCAGAGGACCCCACATGTTAGAATACAGCAACATGAGAATTGAAGGACATCTTACATTATCTCAGTAACCACTCAAGCTACATACATACTGCCAGCCGCATTTTGCTTGCTCATCTCTGAGATTTTGTGTGAGGCTATGCAGTTCTCTGTGTTACTAGGTGGTTGAGATATTTAGCAAAATATACAAATTATGACAATATAAATAAACAGTATATGAATAACAATATCTCCTTAGCAGAGCAAGACTGAGGTCAAATATCAGCCTAGTTGTGTTGCCCATAATGTAAGCTTTAAGATGTGATCTTTTAACAGCTTGTGTAGCATGATTTTGGAATTATTAATGCAAATATCAATAGGCTATATTAGATACATGGGTCTATATTATATTTTCGAAAGTTTCAAACATCGAACACCATATGGTCGACACCACATGCGCGATGTTTGAAATTTTGAAAATATAATAAAAAAATAAAAATAAAAAACTATACTTACCTAAATGCTGTAGTCAGGGGGGCAAGCCTCCCTGCACCCCCCCCATGTGGAGGGCTGCAACTTCCACACCCCTGCTACTTAAATATTCCTACTCCGAGATCGCACTGCATTGAAGTAAACGGAAAATATTCCCTACGGCGATTTCCATGTTACGCGTGCGACGTTTTGACGTTTCCACCAATTGGAGTTCTCTCAATACGCGTTCGCCATTTACAATTTTTGATCACGCGATAGGAACCCAGATACATAGAGGTGTTGGTAGGATATGTAAGTAAAGAAATGTCTGGAAGCATTACTCAGGTGTAATGAGTTAAATAATAGGGATGGCAGTTGGGAGATAAAACTGGAATACAGAAAATTGGTTTGGCAACTCAGACTGAATGCTGCAATCCCCCTCCCCAGTATAAAAGACAGCATAAGTATTATGAATGTGCTTAAAGTATGGTTGGCTAAACTTTAAGGGGCCAGTTCAGAAAGGTTACTGTGAGGTGTACATGAGGTGTATACCTTATGGTAGCCATTTCATATTCATGGATAGCATTGCATATTCATGGACAGCACTACCATGATGTTTTAATCCAAAGACATGCAGTACCGTGGTGAGCTGATTTTGCATCTCTGCTAAATGGTAATGAGGCATTCCTGGGGGGTGGCATATGCTAATTAGCCATGTGTTTTTTCCAGTCTAGGAATGCCTGCAGTAGGTCATTCATGCAGTTGACTGATTTGCATAAAGTAACATGGCCACCCACAGCAACTCATATTAATGAACAAGGCCAAAGGCTCTTGTTTGGCCATCACGGTAGAGATAAGTGTCACAGAATTTTAGCAGATAGGTCACGCTGGGTGCATGTATATACGTGGAGATAAACAAGGAGAAGGTTACTGTCAGCTGCCTGCCGGGTGCCAGGATCCGCCACATAACCCATGCACTCAGGTCACTCCACAACAAGTACAAACATGACTCTGTCATTGTCCATGTTGGTGTGAATGACCTGAGATGTACCTCCCTGGACTACATGAAAAGAGACATGGAAGAGCTCTCCGATCTTGTAGCCCAGGCAGGTATGACCCTAGCCCTGAGTAGCATTCTGCCATCGCCCAGAATGATACTGCAGTACAAGGACAAAATGATTGACTTCAACAATTGGCTAAGCTTCTGGTGTCATTCTAAGGGGATCCAGTATCTGCTTGGGATGGCATGGTCGACAGACCATGATTCTTTACACAGATGGCCTACACCTGTCACCCCCGGGATTCCGGATACTGGCTAAGGCTCTTGCTGCCCCTATAGTGCCTTTTTTAGGCAAGGTTCAAATAACAAATTCATTACCATAACAGGAATTGGCAAGCAAAAACTGAGGGCAATGCTACTCAATGCTAGAAGTCTAAATCTTAAAATGCACTCACTCGAGGCACTCTTTAAAATGGAGAACATCGATATCTGTGCAGTGACTGAGACCTGATTCAAGGCTCCAGAGAGCAACCCTGCACTACCAGGCTATAACTCATACCACACTTTTCGGCCATGTAACCTGGACCGAAACACCAAAGGCGGAGGTGTGTCCATATTCATTTAGGATATCCACACCTCCAGGCTAGTTGCTCAGCATAATGCATCCGAGGTTATCCCAATGCAACTAACTCTGGGCAAAATTGCAATCCAAATTGTAGCTTGCTACAGATCCCCCACCATGCTCCAGGATTCCCACTCCTCTTTTCTTGATGTACTGGAAAATATTAGGGTTCAACCAAACACCCTAATAATGGGCGACTTCAACTGCCCCACCATTAACTGGGAAAACTACTCATGTACCAACTCCTTAGCTCAACGCTTTCTGGAATTCATAAACTCCAGTGCCCTGGATCAACTTATCCACACCCCAACCAGGGGCAACAATATCCTAGACCTAGTCATTACTAACATGAGTGACCGGTATTCCACACCTGAAGTCAACTCCTCATTGGTCCGATCCGACCATAAGCTAATCACCCTTGATATCAACATCCTGCCCCCACCTCACATTAAGGAAACCATGGTAAAAAATTTCTCCAAAGAGCCAAACTCATGCTTCTTAAGACAGAAGTGGTGAACTTCATGACACACACATGCAGATGGACAATACAGTTAAAACTGCTGAATCCTACACAAATGCACTCTATAAGCACTTACACGAGTGCATGGATCGTGCTATCCCAAACAGAACCAAGACGCTATCCTCCAAAAAAAGGTAGCCAATCTGGTGGTCCCCTGCCATAAACAAACTGTACAACAGAAGGAAGAAACTGTTGCAAAAGAGAGTAAAATCCCATGAGTGGAGGAGCTCCCTGGTCAGCCTCAGTAAGAAGCTGAGATCCCTTATAAGATCCTCCAAAGCTAGCTATGAAAACAAAATCACCACTAATTCTAAGGACAACCACAAAGCATTCTATAGCTATGTCAAGAATCTCGATGGCAACACCCAGATCTGCTCTGAGTTACAGCACAACGGCACGAAAATTACAGAACCAACTGATATTGCCAACATCCTGGCAGATAGGTTCAATGCTAACCTTATCCCCCCCACCCCACCCCCTAACAGGCCCATATCTATACAGGAAGAATGCAGAGTCCCTGTAATCACAACTATGCAGGAAAAAGCTGCACTCTCTAAAGCCAAAAACACAGCATCCATGGGACTGGACAACATTCCAGGCTGTGTTTTACACAAACTTCAGAACGAACTGGCTCCCCACTTAAGCACCATGTGCAATAACAGCCTTGCATCAGGCTTTGTGCCCACTGAATGGAGCACAGCAACAGTTATCCCACTCCACAAAGGGGGAGCCGCCACTGATCCCAGGAACTATTGACCTATTAGCCTGACGAGCCTGGTCTGCAAGGCCATGGAACGTATCATCATGGAACTCATAAACAAAGACATTGGTAACCTCCAAACTCTGGATCCCACCAAGTTCAGGTTTGTGAAAGGTAGATCATGCCTACTGAACTTGATCGACTTCTTTGTGGCAGTCACCAAAGCCGTAGATGAGGGTAAGGTACAGCCTATCTTGACCTCACCATGGCTTTCGACACCATCCCCCATCCTGGAATTATAGCTAAATTCACTAAACTAGGTATAAATCCCTACGTCACAAGATGGGTTGCCAACTGGCTCACTGACAGAACCTACACTGTAAAAGTTGCAGACTCCAAATCTGACATCAAAGCAGTGACAAGTGGAGTACCACAGGGTTCCATCCTGGGACCTCTCCTGTTTGGTATCTACTTCTCTGAAGTACAGGCTAACACAGAAGGCCTCTGGCTAACAAAGTTCGCAGATGACTGCAAACTAGGAGCCATAGTCAAGTCCCCAAATGATGTGAACATCCTACAGAAGGGCCTCGCTGAGACAGATGCCTGGTGTCAGAGCCATGGCCTCAAGCTCAATGCCAAAAAGGGCAGTGTAATCCCCTTTGGTAAAAACTCTGTACCCATTAACTACCACATAGGCAGCAATCTACTTAACACTGAATATGTGATAAGAGACCTTGGGATCCAGGTGTACAGTAGTCTCTCCTTTGATAGTCACATCGCCACAGTAGTCAGGAAGTCCTTTTATGTGGCACACCTCATCATAAAAGGGTTCTCATCCAGGAAAAAAGAGGTCATTGTTCCCCTCTACTTGACACTCATTAGACCCATTATAGAGTACAACGCCCCTTTTGGAATGTACCTCATAAGACATCTGCAGCAGCTGGAAAGGCCACAGAAGTACCTCACAAAGAGGATTACTGGCCTCAAACAAATGCCCTACACTGACTGCCTCAAAAAACTCCAGCTTTACTCCGTAGCATATCGCCTACTCCGAAGTGATCTCTGCTTAACATATAAAGCTATTTCAAACCCAGAGCTGTTGGACATGCTACACCTAAAGAAACACCAATCACTCCGAGCTACACGCTTTAGGGACCTAAACCTTGTCACCACAATAAACAGGACATGCTGGAGGGATAGATTCCTGACACAGAGACTTCCCATACTCTGTTACAGACTACCCATCTATGTCAAGCAAAGTTCTTCATTATCACTCCAAGAAAAATCTTGATGAGTGGATGGGAAATAGGAAATACACCCCGGGGATCACTTCTGTATCTCTGCTTGACAGTGGCACAGGAAAATAACTTTCTTGTGTGGCATACGCCAGGGAACCTTGTCGGTTAGGCTTACATAGGCCCTTGGGCAGATAGCCTAGTACCTACCTATGAACCTATGAGATGCATGTCAGAGTTTATGTGTGAGACTGAGTGTGTGTCTGCCAGGATGGTCACAGTAGGGGGTTAGTGAAGGGGTAGTTTAGGTAGGTGTTTGTGTATATGTGGGTAAATGGGTGAGTGTATGTGTATGTATGCATGCGTGTGATCAGGTGAGGGGGGAAGGCTGTCATACCTGTACACTCTCCTAGAATAACGAGCAAATCCTGCAACATTGTTGGAGGCTAGGCAGGCATGCACTATTCCCAGACAGAATTTATATATCCTTGCAATCATTTGTCTTTTAAATTTACTGTGGAGCTACTGTTTTGTTACTTTGGGGTTGGGAGGTTGGCATAATGGTTAAGGTGTTTGCCTTATAGATGCAAGGTGCAGGGTTCGATTCTCACATGGGATAATTGGCTTGGCTTAGAGGTTTGATTCTTATGTGGGTAAATGGCTTGGCTTAACATGGCCCACAAAGGCAGTTAGCTAAGTATTGACCTATGAAAGCAGGAACCTATATAGAACTTCTGAGCATTAAGCTTTCGACACATTTTATTTTTTCTTGAAAAAAAATAAGACTAAATTTATTTCCTTACTCATATTTTTTCTTCAGGCCATCAGTAGATTAAAAGGTTGTAAACAAGCTCTAAGATGCGTCTCAGAGCATTTAGAACTCTATCATCTTCCTTTTGCATGGGTGGAATTATTTGTTAGTACTGGCTGAGAGGTTCTTTTCCTCCCCTTTCTTTGTTGTTTTTTTATTGGATTGGGGGTTGGGATAATGGTTAAGATATTTACCTCACAGACAGGTGCAATGTTTGATTCTCACCTTTGGGGAAAACTGGCTAGGCTTAAAATTGCCCAGAAGGACAGATAGCCTAGTATTTACCCATGAACCATGAACTATGATTCTGAGGACCTAGCAGACCTCAGACCCTTAGCTTAGTTCAGTTGTCTCTTCCAAACTTATTACAATGGTGTTTTAGACAGTTAGAATGTGTTAAATGCATGGTGGGGGGCTAAAAAGTAAGTGTGAAAAACAAGAAAGAAAGTAGTCAAGCTGGATGTTGTGGGGGTAGGATGGTGGGTAAACAAGGGAAGGGCACTACGAGGTACGGGGGGGGGTACAAGTGTTAACTAGTGTACAGTAGAGGCACAAGGAGTCCTTTGTCTAGGGCTTCATTTCACCTAAGACCAATTACATGCATCTCAAGTGATCCAATTTTCTTCCATTTTTCATGTCTCATTTCAGCTGTAACTGAATTGAAAATGTTTTGCCATAAACTAAACTTGAAATTGTGGTTTTATGACAAATTGCTGAATTCTGTGACTGATTTTAACAGAGACATAGTAACTTTTAAATTCTCTACTTTTTTCAACCTTCCTATCATCCAGTTGTTAAAGCCTTTGAACATACTGTACTAAAAACATCTACAGGATGATGCAGAGTTCCTTTTCAGAAATAGGGGGCATCATTTGACCAAGTAAGAATGCATGGCTTTAGATGCATCACCCAAAGATGACCCTTTGTATTTTCTAAGGCTGATAAAGGAGATATGGTAGTTTTATGGGGCAAAAGTTTGGGGGCTGGTAAAGCTATCTGACAGATAGCTCAAAAGATTAAGGTGCTGACCTGTTAATGAGCAGCCTTCTGTATCAAAAGTACAGGGTTTGATTCTTTCCACCTTCATCGGCCTACTGTGTGACTCTGAGTAAGTCACCTAACTAGACAATGCTTCTGAGTGGTCTCAGGAAAGGGGCACCTTGTCCAGTGAGCTTACCCAGTTATGACATAGATATAAAATGCTCCACAACGGTTATTGGGTTGCATTTCTTTTTTATCTAAAGATGCCAAATGATCCCACACCACAATTTAAGAAGCAGATCAATCAATTCTTGGAATATTGGTTAATCAGGGAGCTATTTCTGGTCATATGAAAAGTCAGTTAATGGTACAGAAACATAAATCTTAAATATGTTGTATATTACCCAAAGTCTGTAAACCCACCTACAACCCCCAGATGTCCAATAGTATCTGGTGAGAGGTCTTTAATGGAACCATAATATATTTTTGGAAGACTGTCATATGAGCCTTTTAACATTCGTTTTAGCTAAAATTCAGACTAGAACTTTTTTTACAGTCTATACCCGAGGCTCATATAGGCTGGGACTAGGTTCTAGTATCCATGTGGTTTCACTACGCATGTATCCCATATGGGGCGGGAGGCTTTACAGTACTGTCTTTTTTTCCAAAATACGTAGATTTATGTTTAATGATTTCCTTATTGAATAGAATAAATCAGTTCTTCCAAAAAGTGTCTTCTGTTTCAAGAAAGCTTTGTATTTATAGGTTTGGTGTATAGCAATGGGGGGGGGGGGGGGTGTGTGTGCGTTTTTCTACCACTTATGATGGAGTGTTTAGAAAAGAAATGTATATATGATGCAGTAAACTATTAGTTTGGATTAAATGATTATGCAGCAATGCTTTTTTGATTATTTTTGGTCATGATGAAGTCTACATTCTGCTCCTTCATTTTGTTGATTGTCTTATTAACAACCATATGAAGGTCACTTCGAAAGCAGGGCTACTTACCATACACTTTTTGGATGAAATGATCAAAGAAACCTTAGACAAGGCTATCAACACTTCACTATACATAAAACTATTTTTAAAAAATCCATTGTTGATGACTAATAGCTGTCATCGAGCCATGTGACTAGAAATATACTCACATCCTAATTTTTGAGACTAAGAACGATTTGTTTCTGTGAACAGAAATGCGAAACTTTAAACAGAAGTCTTGTCCAGCATTTTATATATAATGGTTAAAGTGAATTGATGGTTGCTATGGTAAGACACAAGGTGAGTAAAATGCCTAGTTCTGAATTGCTACAGTATAAGAAAGAAAATACACACAAAGTCAGGAGCAACTGAGGTTCATTACTTCATATGGAAGTTTCTTGTTCAGCAGATTTCCCATCATTCACCAGTATTATTTTGTAATCTCTTGTTAAGATCTGTTTCAGCCTTTCTATCTCAACATTTTAGACAATGTAAACATGAAAACTATTGAGCTAATGGGTCTGGAAACAATGCAGTGGGAAGTAGAGCATCTGATCACTGCATTAGCTATAAACATGATCTGAAACAACTCATTTTGTTGTGCCCAGTACTTCCAAGATATTAGAGATTAAGCAACATAGTACGCGCACTGCACCTTGTGAGTAGGGTCTTCTATACTAGAAAAATTTCAAGAATGTTTAGGCAAATGATAAGACGACACTTCAGTGATATGACATACTTTTAACTCATTGCCATACCTCTCATCTGTTTAATGAAAGAATTATAGACAAATAAAAGAGTAATGAGAGAACGAAGGCCCAAAACGAGGGACAGATTTTAAATGCTTTTCTTATAAACTTAGAAAGTTTACAGAATAGCTGTCCTCACATTAGCACATGTTTCTGAATGAAATGAAGTCTGAAACTCAAATGTATGTAATTATTTTCTGACTTCAGTCCTCAATGATTTGTCCCCCCAAAAACCATAAATTTTATGAGGAACAGATGAAAAATGTGCAGTATAAATCTGGGCATTCTAGAAAATTCTAGACAGTTGAGAGGTATACTCATCCCAATGCAGTTTTTGGTGTCATTGGTAAATGTAAGACTGTCCATTTTGGGCCTAATTGAGTGGGATGGCCAAAAATATTATAATCTGCAAAAATGAGTATTAACAGTGGAACTATGTCTAGTTTGTTGTTGTTGTTCTTCTTTCGGCTTTTCCTGGTTAGGGGTTGCCACAGCGGAACTCCGGTCCGCTAATGATTGGCAGTAGATTTGTTTATGGGTGCCGAGGTGCCAGCTTGATGTCCAACCTTCAGCAAAGGCATGCCCATTCTACGCATGTCTTTCAAACACCAGTCGACCGTGGGGAGGACATGCAGACTCCACACAGAAGGCGCTCCAGCCAAGAATCGAACGGGAGAACCTCTTGCTGTGAGGCAACAATGCTACCACTGCACCACCGCGACTTGGAACTATGTCTAGTCCGAATTTAAATAAACATTACTCATTTTAGATGGGGTATAATATGAAGTATTGCAAAGCCACGGTGGTGCAGCGGTAGTGTTGTTGCCTTACAGCAAGAGGTTCTCCCGTTCGAGTCTCGGCTGGAGCACCTTGTGTGTGGAGTCTACATGTCTTCCCCGTGGTCGAGTGACCTTCGAAAGACATGCGTAAATGGGCATGCCTTCTTTGAAGGTTGGGTGTCAAGCTGGCACCTAGGCACCCGTAAAAAAATCTACTGCCAGTCATTAGTGGACCAGAGTTCCGCTGTGGCAATCCCTAACCGGGAAAAGCCGAAAGAAAAACAACATATTATGAAGTATTGCAAATGGGCTGTAGTACATAAACATAACCACGAGATGACAGCACTAAACTACTGGAATTAAAGTTTGATTATACTGAGCTGAACAGAATGTTTTGGGGTTTTCATAATTTATTTGTTGGATATACACCAAATAAATACTTAGGATCAACAGTTCAGAGTAATGGCAAGTGTGGAAGAGAGGTGAAGAAGAGAGTACAGGCAGGGTGGAGTGGGTGGAGAAGAGTGTCAGGAGTGATTGTGTTAGACGAGTACCAGTAAGAGTGAAAGGCAAGGTCTACAAGAGGGTAGTGAGACCAGCTATGTTATAGGGGTTGGAGACAGTGGCATTGACAAAAAGGCAGGAGTCAGAGCTGGATGTGGCAGAGTTAAACATGTTAAGATTTGCACTGGGTGTGATGAGGGTAGACAGGATTAGGAATAAGTATATTAGAGGATCAGCACAGGTTGGACGGTTTGGAGACAAAGCCAGAGAGGCGAGATTGCGTTGGTTTGGACATGTGCTGAGGCGGGATGCTGAGTATATTGGGAAAAGGATGCTAAGGATGAAGCTGCCAGGTAACAGGAAAAGTGGAAAGCCTAAGATAAGGTTTATGGATGTGGTGAGAGAGGACATGTAGGTGACTGGTGTGACAAAGCAAGATGCAGAGGACAGGAAGAAATGGAAACAGATGATCTGCTGTGGCGACCCCTAATGGGAACAGCCGAAAGAAAAAGAAAATAATTTGTTGGATATACACCAGTGAATAATTTTGGAATTATAAAGAATATTTACTCATTTAAATGTTATTTAGCTGTCTGACATTGTGTTCTTATTGTGTGGCATGTTTTACTGTAAATATATTTTTAAACAAAATGTTTTGAATTGTATTATTAATTCATAGGAGCAAAACAGATGTGTGTTTTCTAGCTTGCTGATGAAATAAATGATTTTTTTAATTTATCTTGGTCCCCATAGAGATGGGTTTCTTAGTTTCTGAATCAATGCATCTCAATGATCTAAGCTGATTTAATCTCTGCTTACCCCCAGTGTGAATTGAATGTTTTAGGATGGAATATACCACAAAAATACTACACACTTGTTAGGACAATCATCTTCTAAATGTCCGTCCGATTTATAAATAAACCATTTTGTAGAGTTTTCACAATTCATCCTCTAAATCCACTATATCGTATTACCTCTCTGTCTCCTTAATAAAAATAACACTTTCCGAATTTCATAAACCATGTTTTTTAATTTTTAATACACTCTTTACTTTCTACCCCATTCTAAATCCTGTATAATTCTTGTATTTTCTTAAAAGGTTTTCACTTTTCCCAAAATGCATGTAAGTACAATGTAATCCTAGGGATTCAGAAACACTGCATCCACAATGAAGCCAAGCCAATATTGTTTACTATGCATGGGAGATGATTCAAAGGGTCATTAACAATGCATGTGACCTGGCAAGTGGTCATGACTAGCTGCTCCTTATTACAGCAATAGTAGTGACCTTTGGGAAGATAGGGTTGGACCAGGCTTTGACCACAGTGAAGTACAAACTCATTCAATGATCACAGGTCTCGTGGGTAGTCATCGTGGAACTGCTGACACAGATGGCCATAATACTCATGTGCTGATCTTATTTTTTAACCCAAGATATTCCTCCGAGGGATACAACTGACTCTGTGTATCTGCATAACATCACTGTTATTTCTGACTGTTAGCTGGAGAATGTAGCATCTTAGTAGTTACTTGTTTCTGTAGCACACCGCTGATTACTGACTTTTAGTGCAGAATGTTACATTGTGTGTAGCATCTTAGTAGTTACTTGTTTCTGTAGCACACCGCTGATTACTGACTTTTAGTGCAGAATGTTACATTGTGTGTAGCATCTTAGTAGTTACTTGTTTCTGTAGCACACGCTGATTACTGACTTTTAGTGCAGAATGTTACATTGTGTGTAGCATCTTAGTAGTTACTTGTTTCTGTAGCACACCGCTGATTACTGACTTTTAGTGCAGAATGTTACATTGTGTGTAGCACCTTAGTAGTTACTTGTTTCTGTAGCACACCGCTGATTACTGACTTTTAGTGCAGAATGTTACATTGTGTGTAGCATCTTAGTAGTTACTTGTTTCTGTAGCACACCACTGATTACTGACTTTTAGTGCAGAATGTTACATTGTGTGTAGCATCTTAGTAGTTACTTGTTTCTGTAGCACACCGCTGATTACTGACTTTTAGTGCAGAATGTTACATTGTGTGTAGCACCTTAGTAGTTACTTGTTTCTGTAGCACACCGCTGATTACTGACTTTTAGTGCAGAATGTTACATTGTGTGTAGCACCTTAGTAGTTACTTGTTTCTGTAGCACACCGCTGATTACTGACTTTTAGTGCAGAATGTTACATTGTGTGTAGCATCTTAGTAGTTACTTGTTTCTGTAGCACACCGCTGATTACTGACTTTTAGTGCAGAATGTTAAATTGCTTGTAGCATCTTAGAAGTGACTTGTGTTTCTGTAGCATACCACTGTTGTTCCTGACTTTTAGTGGAGAATGCTAAATAGTGTGTAGCAGCTTAGTAGTTACTATTTTTGTCTTCATAACCTTTATAACAATACATAATAGTGTAATGTATGTTATAATAGCTTGGTATCAACTGCAGTTACTTTTTTTTCCTCTGCTATCCTTGCATTTTGTGTTGTTCATAGAATTGTGCTGTTTCTTACAAGGTATGCTGCTCCACCCCTGCATTCTCTATCTCAGTTACTTGGAAATCAGAGTGTTTTAAAACTTCACACGTAATATTTACCTCCTTTTCCTTTTACTTCCAGTCCCCTCAGCAAAAGTTACATCCTGTGTCTTGGCCAACCTCCAATTAACCCAAGGCTGTCTTGTTGCCATGCACTGTGAGACCCTGCGTCGGTGGAACACTAAAGTGCTTTCAGCTACACTAGCGTATGTTAGAATTGTATTTAATCTGTCCTCCAAACTGAAGACTGTTTCCCCTTTCACTGTACGCGTGCACACTACTGGTCCCCCCCCCATAGTACTCCTAGGTCAATTACTTAAAATTACTTTCTATTGGAAAAAGTTTACCATGTACCTGCGGCCCATACTTCTTTTGTTTTTCCCTGCAGAAGTGGTGGTCCTTTTCACCACTCTGTAGTAGATTAGTAGTATAACATTTGTAGTTATTAGGTAAATACTGCACCACACTGACCTGGAATTAACTTAGCTTGGTTTTCCTGTTTTTTTTTTAGCAGCTGGCTTAGGCCAGTTTTTCTGACTCTCAGCCTTGTATTACTTTGTGTCTACCCCCTCCCCCACCTTGAACCTGCACACCTCCCCTCCCACTCCTGCTTAATTACAGAGGCATCAAAAAGCCTGATGTAGAAAGGCACCATCTTTTGACTTAGCTTTTCTGCCTTGCTTCATAGGAATCCCCAGTAGTGTGCTTGAATGTAAGTAGTCCACTTCCCGCTAGGTGGCTCCATACTATTAGTGCATCCAAGTGCCCCACCTGCCCACTAGGTAGCTCCATACTATTAGCTTTTGGGTCTCTAAATCCCTTTACCTCTTCTTCATTGAATCCCCCTAACACAGTTCTTAGTCATCTCTTTGTTATTGTTCTCTCTCACACTGTGGTCCCAGTATAACCATGCACATATGGTGGTGCTGCGGTAGAGTTGTCGCATCACAGTAAGATGCTGTCCTGTTCGATTCTCAGCTAAAGCGTCTTCTGTGTGGAGACATGCGTGAATGGGCGTACCTTCGTTGAAGGTTGTGCATCAGAGCTGGCAACTTGGTACGTAAAAATCTACTGCCAATCATTAGCGGGCCGGAGTTCCGCTGTGGCGACCCCTAACTGGGAAAAGCCGAAAGACACAACAACAACTCTGCTATAATCCCACTTCTATCTTTTTAAGCCTCTTACCTTCTTATATATGTCAACACACTTACCTTCAGACTTCAGCGCTCCACTGATTGTTCTCCTTGATCTTCTTCTTCTTCTGGCTCTACCCACTCTGTTCACCCTGCGAGCTCACACTGCTCCCCTACCCTGCCCCCAATTCCCATCTGCCCCAGGTGTCCTACACTTATTATCACCTTGCCACTCCCCCTCATCTGACACCGCTCCCACTTATCAGAATCAATTAGCATTAACCAATCATTCGCAGGACCCAGCCCTATTACTCCAACTCTCTCCAGTCTCACTATATGCTAATTATAAACACCCTAACTCTATTTTAAACAAGCATTGCTCAAATACCCCTACAATGCCTCCACATACTTTTAACAAATCTTCAAACTCTAATCCTATTTACTGCCTAATACCCCCACTTATAATTCTCTATCTTCTCACAGCTTATGAATACCAACACCTCCCTGGCATCCACTACCCTAGAACCAAAACCAGTATTACTAATCAGCCACATAATTCTAACCAACCACTACTCTACCTCTCATCAAACTCTTCTAACGCAAAAACTCAACATCCCACTCGTGCTTCATATATTAATCCTAGAACTAAATACTACCACAAACTCTTATTAAAACTTCAGAAACGTGCTATTAGATTGCTACCTAGCCTCATAGTGGATGGTGACATCCACCCTTATCCATGCCCAACCCCACCTGTTACTATCAGCCCCACAAATAACACTCATACTAGCCTACAAAACTCAAATAATGCCCCCAACTCACTTCTAGTGTGTCACCTAAACATTAGAAGTATAAACAAGAAAATTCACTACTTACATGCCATCCTGGATGTCCACTCCCCTGATATACTATGCCTTACCGAGACCTGGCTCAAGCCTACTACCACTGATAATGAGATTATACTCCCAGGGTACAATATATTAAGACTTGATCGCATATGTAAGAAAGGAGGGGGGGTAGCCATCTTGTATAAATCCACTCTGGAAGTATCCAAAACTAGTACCCCAAATGCCTTGTTTACTAACAGTGCAGAAATACTTATCACAAAGGTCCAACTCAACAAACGCAAATCTATAAACATTGCATGCATCTATATTCCCCCAGGTGACAACACAAATACCTTGGAGGGTATCCTCCAATGGCTCTCCACTAACTACCCCCAGGAAACTATTATTCTCAGGGATGTTAATATCGACTGGAATACTTGCTCTTCAGACTTCCCCTCCACCCATATAAATTTGCATGGCTTCTCCCAGATGATATCTTCCCCAACCAGAATCATTAAGCATAACAAAAAAGAAAGTATCTTAGACTGGATATTAATAAACAACCTACCCCAGATATATAAAACAGGCACCCTACCTGAGGACATTAGTGATCACTTCCTGACCTATATAATCAGAAAAAGAAATGACATCCCTCAACAATTTTCCTTTTAAAACCATTAGAAGTTGTAAAAACTTTATTCAGACTAAATTTCAGAATGAACTTAACACATGTGACTGGTCCAACCTATGGCTACTTCCACTAGATGAAACAGTCTCATACTTTTAACTCTACATTTCTTGCTATCCTGGATAACCATGCTCCCCCATGCACTATCAGAACCAATAACAAAGTAGCACCATGGCTGTCCAATGATACAAGACAAAAAAAATATTAGCGGAAACAAAGAGTGGACCTCCTGGGGAACCACTAAGTCCCCAAAAGACCACCTTATACATAAACAGCTGAGAAATAATACAAAGAAGTCTATTATGCTAGACAAAAATAATTACTACTGTAATCTGCAACAAAAGCACCAAAAGCAACCACAAAAATTCTGGTCAGGCATAAACAAATTTCTCCACCCAGGCCAATCAACTACCCCTACCCCCTTAACTACCTCCCAACAACCTCCTAAAATTGTTGCTAACACCTCTAACACTTTCTTTACAGAAACCGTGGAATCCCTAGCCAGTAAGCTATCTCCCTATACCCCAAGTACCACCAGCCCCACACCTGATAATAAGATCCCCTTTAAGCTTGATCCAGTACCAACATCTTAAGTCCCTACTTAAAAACTGAAACCCACCGCCCTTTCAGCAGACCTACTACCTGCAGAACACCTCCAAAAAGCTGCTAATGAAATAGCATACCCCATATCAAACTTTAATCAATAGAACTATCCATGAAGCCAATATCCCCAACATCTGGAAAATCTCCCACATTGTTCCTCTTCATAAAGAGGAGATTCCACTGAACTTTCAAATTATAGGCCTTTAGCATTTCTTTCTCCCTTGGCTAAAATAATGGAAAAATGTATCCACAAGCAATTTCTTGCCTATCTGAATCAAAACACTCTCCTAGCCCCCTCCGAGCACGCATTTAGACCTTGTCATAATACAACCTCAGCCCTTCTCTCCTTCTCCCATACAATAAATCAAAACCATAATGACAACAAGCTCTCCTCAGCCCTCTTCCTTGACCTATCCAAGGCATTTGATATGGTAAATCCCCAGCTACTCTTAAACACATTAAAATCACTCTCCATAGATAACCTAGCAATTATCTGGTTTCACTCAACTAACTGACAGACAACAAGCTGTACTATGGAAGAATAACCTATCGTCCCTTTTACCAGTCACCCTTGGAGTCCCACAGGGATCTATATTAGGTCCCCTCCTATTCTCCGTATTCATTAATGACCTGTACAAAGTCATCCCTGATGCAGCTTATATTCAGTATACAGATGACTCAACCCTAATCTGCTCTGCTACCTCCCCCACAGATTTACAATCCTTGTCCCAAATCACTTTCAACAAAGTAGAGAACTGGCTCACTGGTCGCCAACTACTATTAAACCCAAACAAAACCAAACTATTACTCTTCTCCCCCACTTGCAAGGTCCCCTCACCACCTCTCACCATAATATCTAACAATGGTACCATAATTTCCCCAGAACCTAGTACTAAACTACTGGAAGTGATCATCGACAACAATCTCAAGTTTGATGCTCACATAGACAAAACTATTAAAACAGTTAATAAAAAATTAGGCTCTTTATACAGGATTAAACCATTCCTAACCCCATCTGCTAGAACTGTTATTGCCCGTACACATCTGCTATCGACCCATCTTTATGCCTCACCCATCTTCGTAAACCTAAGCAAATCAAGCCTCAATAAATTTACTAGGTGCTACAATAACATTGCCAGATTTGCCACAGGATCAGCTTATAGAACCCATCACTGCCTTAACCTTCAATTGTTAGACTGGCTTGAACCACCCTATCAACTGTAATATAACCAACTAATAGTTGTTCACAAAATCCTCTACCAACCAGACAGTACACCTATACTGAAAAATATTATTACCCCTACAGTAACCTAAAATCCCTTCGCTCTTCCAAAAAATTGCTAGTGCAAACTGTTAAAACCAACAATTCAGCTGGTGAATCACTATTCTCCAACTCTGCCGGTAAAAACTGGAACCTACATCCTGCTGAACTCACCACTGACCCCTCCTTATCCCAATTCAAAAAATCACTTAGGAAATACCTAAAAATGCCATTGCTTTGTCCCTGTACAAACCCTGACTAACCCCCACTCAAACATAATTCAGAAATGAGAACCTCATTACAAGAATAAAACTCTGACTAACTGTTTAAAATTCTGTGTATCACCCAACTACTGGAAAGATTTAAAGTTAACACTGCACCATGTATGATAACCACCTTAATATATGTGTTTTCCTTTTTCAGATGAAATCTTTAACTATTTCTTTCTCAGCTACTTGCTTTCAACCTTTGCTGAGTGCATGTGAGAAAAACATGTACCTGTGTATACATATCATTAAAGAAATCTCAGTTTTGTGATAACTCACTGTAATAATTTCACTGTATTTACACTTGTTTTTGTACATTTGGAGCTTTTCTCCCTGGGCCTCCGCTGAAAATAGACCTGTATCCAGTCGGACTTTCCCGGTTAACAAATGTAAAATAAAATAAATAAATATCTATGCATACAGAGAAGATCCTTGTGGAAGGTAGCAAGGGAAGTATGCCTAATTTAGGAGAGTAGAGGTGGTAATAGGGACATAGAAACAAGAATATAATGTAGATTAGCATGCAAAGGAAGGGGGAGTTAACACAATTATGGATGTCGAAGACAGTGGAGAAGGGTTTATGAGACATACACACAGATATCAATTTCTAGTAAATGAAGGTAAAAAAGACAAAAAAACATAGGATAGGGATAGGAGGGGAACAAAAAATTAATATAATTTATAAATGAAAATCAGTAATGACATCAGCAGAGTATGGTCACTGTACCTGTACTATAATGCAAATGTCATGAAAACATAACCCATACAATTCTGAAGGAATTTGAACTCTTAACTTTCTTCACTAATTTTCTGTCAAGCATTTCATTTCAAGCAGAGCCATGGAAGCAGTCACAATAAAGGTATTAGTGAAGCACATAGTAGGTGACTGTTATACATTTAAGACTAGAAGCATAAAAGGCAGAAATAACATAGAATCCCGAGGAGATTTGATCCTTCAGCCTCCTCCCTTTTTAATTTTTAAGGTGAGCCTTTGAAGCAGTCATACTGAAGTATCAGCAAAGCACATAACAGGTGATTGATACACATTCACTGAATGGAAGCCTAAACAGCACAAAAAGGTTTCAACCCTGAGGATCATCTGAATCATCACTCCTCTTCCTTTGCACTCAACAAATCACTTCACAAGATGAGACATAGAAATAGTCAGATTAGCAGTGTGAGTTTTACCCTATTACATATTTGCATACTAATACACAATGGCCAAAGCCCATTTACATGACTAATGGTAGCCGAGGTCAATTTACATAGTAGATGACAGTGTTTGGACATCATTTTATTTATTATTTTATTTAACATTTGTTTACTGGGGAAGTGTGGCTGTGCTAGTTGCCATTTTCAGAGGAGGCCTAGGGAAAAAAGCTCCACATACATACTAGTACACAGTATAACTACACAAAATCATACAGATCATGATAACGCAAACTATACAATGGAATGTTATACAATAATGTTTGTCAAGTAACATACAATCATTTTTGTTAAGAAATTATATGCATCAGAACAGAATGTGGGAAGAAAGAGTTTGAGGGTGGTTTGAGGTGAGGAAATGACAAGTAGGTTCAGAAAGGTGAGGGGCGAGAGCATAACCAGTTATTTAGATGGATCTTTAGCAGGGTTTTGAATTGTGCTGGGTGTTGGTGTTAATATTTGCTCTAGAATGAAGAGTGTCATTCTTTATTGGTTGTACATGGACAGCAATGGTGCTCTTCATGACCTCATCATGTACAGTATGATCATAAAAAGATAAGTGAATTAGAAGCCCTGTATGGGCAGGAGTGTGGGCTTTCTTCATCCAAAATATGTGTCTGCTTGTATAAGGTAAATGCTAGTTCTTACTACTCCATTCATTTGTACTATGGATGGTTTTAGCTGCTATTCAGCCTGTTGATTATAAGGGATTTAAGTTTTTCAGTACTTTTAAAATGTATTGACAAAGGATTGCAAGGGTACAACAAATACTGGGCTTCAGGACTGTTAATGTTAATATCAATGGGAGGCCCACTCCTAAGCTCATAGTCAGTGTACTGTTCAATGCAACTTTAGTGTTGTGTGCACTGCATATGTAGCATTAGTCAAAATATTTGTACTATTTATAGTAACAGTCATCTCCCCTTGGTCACTTGCAATTCTGTGATTGTTTTTTTTTTTTTTTTTTGGGGGGGGGTGTGCTTAGCAAACCTAAATACCTATCATAGGTTCATAGGTAAGCACTAGGCTATCTGCCTGAGGGCATTTATAAGCCTAGCCAGAATGTGTTGGCTTTCGCCACCCCCTTAGATTTGTTCCCTGTGCCTCGGTCCTGCAGAGCCATTAGTTCCCTGGGCCTCTGTCCAGCAGAGCCACTGCAGTGATCCCCGGAGTAAATTTTCTGTTTCCCATCCACTCGTCAAGGTTTCTCTTGAAGAGTGTTAGTGAGGAGCTCTGCCTAATGTAGCTTGGAATACTGTTCCAAAGCATGGGGAGTCTCTGGGACAGGAATCTATCCCTCCAGCACGTCCTATTTATCGTTGTGGTGAGGTTTAGATCCCTTGAGCGTGTGGCTCGAGGGGATTTGTTTTTTTTAGGTGGAGCATGTCCATCATTTCTGGGTTGGACATGGCCTTGTATGTCAGGCAGAGATCACCTCTGAGTAAGCGGTATGCAACCGAATACAGCTGGAATTTCTTCAGTCGGGCTGCATAGGGCATATGTTTGAGTCCAGTAATCCTCTTGATGTGGTACTTCTGTGGTCTTTCCAGCTGTTGAAGGTGTCTTGTAAGGTACATTCCAAATGGGGCATTATACTCTATGATAGGTCTGATGACTGATGAGTAGAGGAGCACAATAACCTCTTTTGTTCTAGATGCGAACCCTTTTGTGGTTAGGTGGGCCACATAGAAGGATTTTTTAACCACCTTGGTAATATGATTATCAAATGAGAGATTACTATCTACTTGGGTCCCCAGATCCCTTATTACATTTTATGTATTTAGGGGACTACCACGTACGTGATAGTTCACAGGTACTTTGTTGTTTCCAAAGGGGATGACTATTCACTTTTTGGCATTTAGCTTGAGGCCATGATTTTGACACCAGGCATCCGTCTCAGTGAGACCCTTCTAGAGGATGTCTGTATCAGCTGGAGAGTCAGTTATGGCCCCCAGTTTGCAGTCGTCTGCGAACTTGGTCATCCACAGTCCTCCTGTGCTTGCCTGTACCTCTGTGAAGTATATACCGAACAGGAGGGGTCCCAGGACTGAGCCCTAGGAGACGCCACTTGTAACTGGTTTAGAGTCGGACCTACAGCCTGCAACTCTCACCATGTGGGTTCTATCCGTGAGCCAACTGGCAACCCATCTCGTGACGTAGGGGTTTATGTTCAGGCTGGTGAGCTTGTCTATAATACCAGAATGGGGAATGGTGTCGAAAGCCTTTGTGAGGTCTAGGTAGGCTGTGTGGACGTCTGTTCCCTCATCTAAAGCCTTGGTAACTGTCTCAAAGAAGTCCACAAGGTTTAGGAGGCATGATCTGCCCTTAACAAAGCCAAACTGAGTAGTGTCCAATGTTTGAAGGTTCCTAATGTCTCTGTTAATGAATTCCATGATGATGTGCTCCATAGCCTTGCAGACCAGGCTAGTCAGGTTTATAGGGCGATAGTTCCCAGGGTCCATTGTGGCTCTACCTTTGTGTAACTGTTGCTGTGTGCCATGCTATGGGTATGTAGCCTGTAGAGAGGCAGAGTTTGAACAGTGTGTTTAGGTGAGGGGTTAGTTCATTTTGGAGCTCATGTAAGACACAGCCTGGGACACTGTCTGGTCCCATTGAAGTTGTATTTTTGGCTTTGGATAGGATTCTTTTAACCTGTGTCAGTGATCGCCGGGGCACTACATTCTTCTGGTATGGTTATGGGCCCTTTAGGGGGTGAGAGGGGGAGTGAAGTTTGCACTAAACCTGTCTGCCAGAATGTTGGCAATATCAGTCGGTTCAGTGTATTTTGTGCCAGTCTGCACTAACTCAGAGCAGATCTGAGAGTTTCCACTTAGGTTCTTGACACAGCTAAAGAATGCTTTGTGGTTATCTTTGTGGAGGCCTTAGTAATTTTTCTTTCGAAGCAAGCCTTGGGTGATTTTATGAGGGATCGTAGTTTCTCGCTGATACTGATTAGGGATGCCTTTCCTTCTTGGGATTTTACTCTTTTCTGCACTAGTTTCCTCCTTCTACTGTATATCTTGTTTATGGCAGGGGTCCACCAGACTGGTTTCCTTTTCTTGGAGGAGTGAGTCTTGGTTTTGCTTGGGAGAGCACGATCCATGCATTCTTGCAGGTGCTCATAGAGTGCCTTTGTAAGGAATTCAGCAGCTTGGACAGCTTTGTCCTTTACCATGGGGGCTGTGAACCTTTCCACCTTGGTCTTAAGTAATGTGAAGATTGCTTTTGAAATGTTTTTCACAGTGGTTTCCTTGATTGGGGAAGGGGGCGGAATGTGAATATCCAGAGTGATTAGTCTATGGTCTGATCTAACCAGCAAGGGTTTGACCTCTGGTGTAGAACACCGGTCACCCATGTTGGTGATGACCAGGTCCAATATGTTGTCACTTCTGGTGGGGGTGTTGACCCGTTTATCCTGGGCATATGAGTTTATAAATTCTAGGAAGTGTTGGGCAACGGAATTAGTACTTGAGTAGTTCTCCCATGTTAATGTTTGGGTAATTGAAATCTCCCAATATTAGGGTGTTTGGTAGGACCTTCATATTTTCCAGTGTTTCCAGAAATGCGGAATGGGGGTGCTGAGTCATGGTGGGTGATCTGTAGCAAGCTACAATTTGAATTGCAGTTTTGCCCATTGTTAGTTGCACATGGATGATCTCGGAGGCATTGTGCTGTGCCACTAACCTGGAGGTGTGGGTATCCTTGATGAATATGGATACACCACCTTTTGTGTTTTGGTCCGGGTTCTGTGGCCAAAAAGTATGGTATGAGTTATAGCCTGGTATAGCCTGGTAGTGCTGGGGTGCTCTCTGGAGCCTTAAACCAGGTTTCTGTTAGTGCACAGATATCGATGTTCTCCGTACTGAGGAGTGCCTCGAGTGCATGCATTTTGAGGTTTAGACTTCAGAGTGTGAATGCAGATATCTAACTCTCAAGCACAAAATTATAATTCTATATGGCCAAAGAGGATAGTAGTGGTGTTAGGATTTGTAAGGTATATGCAGGAACAAGGCTGTTAATTTCACTATTTTCCATAACAACAGAGCAATACCTAAAAAAACAGAGCAAACAGAAAAAAGAGTAATGCATCTGCTGGGACATCAACATCAACACCAAAGCCTAAATTCTCTTTTTTAATTGCAAGTATTTTGGATTTCTAATACCATGACAAGAATGGAACTCATTCCTAAGTGAAAGTATGATTAAAGTTCATAATGCAGAGAATGAGCTGATACTCCAGGCCTGTTGTCGCCAAAGGCAATGGCTCTTTAACATGTATGTAGCAGACCTGTCCTACCGTGACTGTGTCTGGGCTGAGATTGTCACAAATGTTAACGTAGTTGGTGGGCAGGGCCCCAGTTAGAAAAGATATACTGCAGAACCACTGACATGATCTGGTGTGCAACCCAATGAGCAAATGTTGTGGCATGGAAATGTAGGACAACAGGTGAGGGAGCTGTCAAATGTACCACCTCTCACAGAAAAAGATGATTTCCTGAACCTGCTCAAAGGAAGTACCACCTTTACAGAGTCACACAATGTAGTGCTGGATGTTGGAGAAGAGCTGGACTATACCCAAAGATTATCAACTGCAGATGCCTCAGCTATTTATTTCTGTTTAAGTCAGTAGTGGATTATAACAAGAGTAAAAAGGTGGTCACCCGTGGCTCATAGCTTAAGGGGGCATAGCCACCTAACAATAAGACAGATAGCAAAGTAAACCATTAAAAAATAAAACAAATCAAAAAAATCTCTCTTCCTTTTTCCTGATGTTGAAATTCCAACCCCATGCCATCTCTCTCTCCAGGATGTTCAGTCCCTCCCTCTCCTGGTACAGCCAGTAGTGGTTTTCTGTTACAGTAGTTTTCTCCCAATTTACCACCAATAGCAAGCACATAGTACTTGAATTTCAGGTACAGGTAAAGAACTCTACTGTGCAGAAGGATCTCAGTAGTGTGTGTATCTGCAGGTAAAGAAGGACCTCTTACTTCGATCTGCATGGCAGTTAAATTCCACAGAGCAGAAAGTTTACTTGGATATCAGTGGTGTGTACATTTACAGGTACAGAAGGTTTACTTGGACCCATACTATATTTGAATTATGGGGACTGAACACCTTTACTTGGATCCACAGAGCAGAAAGTTTACTAGGTGTGTGTGTGTGTGTATAGGCATGCACAGAACTCTTTTACTTGGATCCACATAGTTCTTGAATTGGAGTCCAAAAAGTTTACTTGTGTGTGTGTGTGTGTGTGTGTGTGTGTGTGTGTGTGTGTGTGTGTGTGTAAATTGCCCTGTGGAAAGTTTACTGCGTATGTGTATGTGAAATGCCCCAGGTAAGCTGACAATTCTTGTTAAATTTCTTGTTCAGAATCTCATGGTAGAATCAAAACCTGTATCCTCGGAGCCTAATACTCCACACCAACTATCAGCCTTCCATTAATATTTCTTTAATTTTTAGGAAGGGTAAGTCACTAAGGATTACAGTCAGTATCAGTCATTAAAGTTTCATAGTTTTTTCTCATTTAGAAAATGCATTTTGATGCAAAATAATTTTTTCTCAACTTTTTAAATGATTTAGAGTACTCTGCTCTTATCTGTCTCCAATTTTACTGATCATCTCTGACTTTGCTCATACTTTTGACCTGTCCTTCTGCAAGTCACTTAATAAGTCAGTGTTTTGGGGCTACTGGAAATATGGGCTAGTCTCCTTAGTGGTCCCCTGGACTGCAAGCCTACTAACTACCTATGAACCATAGTTATGGTGTAAAGAACAGACATTGATTGTAGTGAACAGGAACATCATCATATGAGCCATGTTATTTGGGTGCATAGCCGGCTTTAGGCACCAGTGAACCCTGCAGTCGCTGGGGGCCACCTATTCCTGGGGGCCCCCAACCACAGCAAGTTGTCTTACCTTGACATTTTGTAATGTCTGTCAAACCAACAAAAGCTAGTACAGCGATTTTGTGTACTTAATAAACCAGATTCAAAATTCAAAGATATCTTCAGTTATAGTAACAGTGTTTTGTCAAGCAACGGGCTTCAAAATTCAATTAAATATTTTACCCCTGACATAGTACCCCTGGCTTAGTTAAACTCTACTAGTGGACATTCACTTCACTAAAATTAACAACATAGCCAACATTAGGTACTTGCAATACTCGTGTCTGCAAGGGGGCCCCCTTAATCATCTTTGACTATATGTGGGGGCCCCACAAAAGTTGCTGTTGGTTGGGGAAAATGAGAAAAAATGTATTAATTTCCCGATCGTGCTCTTTAGTGTGAACAGGGCTGTAAAATGGCCCTGTTTGGATAAAGCTGATAATGAACGTAAGCAAGGTAAGCACTAGAGAGATCAGCAGTCCAGAGTGACTGAGATCAGTGCAAACCTTGGATTTTTAGAAAAGCTGATGCTTCTGATCTTCAGGGATGGTTTTCTCTTTCAGGGAAATTTATAAACACTGACAGAACACCAGCTAGTAAAACTCAAATTCTTTGCAGAAGAATTCAGTGCAGTGTCTATAATAGCAAAATAAAGGCTCAAAATCATCAACAAGTTCTTAATAAAAATAAAATAAATAATAATAAATATTACTGTAAATTAAAAAAGTTAGTAGTATAATACCTTTTGCATTAGCTTTCATTTTTTTGGACAGTAAGTATAAAACTCTGATGTCTGGATTTATTGACTGCCTGTAATCCTGAATGATATACAAGCAAATCAAACTTTTTACAAAGGATAGAGCAAAACTATGAGAAAAGTCAGGGAAAGTAAATAAAAGTTACTTACCCTGCTGCTGTTTGATGACTGCTAAATGTCAGTCACTGATGTGCCAATACCAGTGCTGCACAGTGTATTGCTGTTTGCTGAAATAAGTACGAAACTGGTATTGCTGTGTGTGTGTGTGTGTGTGTGTGTGTGTGTGTGTGTGTGTGTGTGTGTGTGTGTGTGTGTGTGTACACGTGTGTGTGTGTGTACGTGTGTGTATATGTGTGTGTTTGTGTGTGTGTGTGTGTGTGTGTGTGTGTGTGTGTGTGTGTGTGTGTGTGTGTAAAAAATATCAGTGATTTTTATCTGTGCACACACCCAGTAATGCCAGAACACAGACATTATTCTTCTAGGTATCAGTAAAAAAAATGTAGCTAAAAAGTAATTATATTTTAAAAGTAATGAATAAAATATATAACAGAACATTCAGACACATAGATCTTCTAAGAGTCTGGGGCCCCCCACTCCCTAGACTGGATTCCACAGGGGGCTCCCTTAATATCCTTGACTGTGTGGGGGCCCAATAAAAGCTGTTGCTGGTTGTAGAAAAATGAGGAGGAAAAAAATATATTTATTTTCTGAACAGGGCTGTGATGTAGGGTAAAGCTGATAATGGCCTCTGTTCTAACTGCACCCATTCTAAAACCAGCCCTGCTCAGATGTGTGTGTGTGTGTGTGTGTGTGTGTGTGTGTGTGTGTGTGTGTGTGGTGGGGGGTTATTACTTCTTTAACTGTCATCACAGTCAAACTTTAGATGTGTGCATGTTTATGTTTGGGCTGAGGACAGTGTGGTCATTGTTTCTTTTATTTTTCTCACAGACTTCAGAGGTGTACAAAGAAGGCTACTATAGTTTGTACAGGGGCAATGCACTGTCTAAGAGCAACAAAGTGGAATACATTAGTGTAATTGTTATTTTTTCCACTTTCCTCAAAATCCCACTTCAGATATGTATGCAGGTAACTACCTTTGACAGTTTAGGTTGAGGAATGAGGAGGCACCTATGTATATGTATGTTAGCATTCATTTGAAATACATGACTGTAGAAATTTGAACCTCTGCTTTCATCCCAGTCTAACACCAGAGGGATGCATAGGCATCCTTTTCGGGGAGTTAGGGAGGCAGGCAGTTCTAAGATAAGACCTGTGTATCCAGACAACTGGCTTGTTTATTGTGAGTTACTGTTTTGTCATCTTTGAACATTAAGCCTTTGGAACAACTTATGTCTTCATGGAAAGAAAAAAAAAGACTGAAATTATTTTCTTGCTAGTGATTTTGTTTAGGCCACCACTAGTTGGGAAAATACTCTAAATGTATTTCAGAACATGCATAATCCAATGCTTCTGGGGGTTCTGGCTTAACTGAGTTATTTCCTAAATGGTTACTACTGTGCTTACTTGGTCGGGAAAGGTGTGTTGAAAGGATGCAAGGAAAACTAAAGCTGAACAGCAACAATTTCTTTCCTTAATCATAATTTCTGTTCAAGCCATCACTGGATGAAAAGATTATGTAAAAAGAAAAAAAAACTTTAAAATACACTTCAGAGGATATAGGAAGTTATGGCTTCTTTAAAAAGCTGAAGAGTAAAGCAAAATGTGAGTAAAGGAAGAAAAAAGTAATGTACATTGTATAGGGAGCCCAAGATGGGGGGAAAACAGGGGAAGACCGATGTGTGTGTGTGTGTGTGTGTGTGTGTGTGTGTGTGTGTGTGTGTGTGTGTGTGTGTGTGTGTGTGTGTGTTGGAGGAGGGTGGTTGAAACCGTAGGCCTAGGGCTCTGTTTCACAAAGTCCAGACCTGTACATACAGCTGCTGCAATGTATCGTTTGTGCAATTAAATGCCAGTAACTCTAAATGTCCATTTGTGAGATAAGCCAACATTGTGTGGTACACAGGCCTGTTGTAATACAAGAGTATTGTAGCTACAGGTCAGTCTGTGTGTACTACTCCTAAAAGTTTGCAGTATGAACTAAAAGGTTGCTTAGGATGGTTATCAGTGCCAGGGTGATTTTTATTTATTTTTTTATTTTACATTTGTTGACTGGGCTAGTCTAGCTGGATATATGTCCATTTTCAGTAGAGGCCCGGGGAGAAAACCTCCATTATTTATTACAAGGTTTATAAAGAAGTAGCAAAACAAATATTATTGTAAGGTGGTTTTTTTTTTTGTTTTTTTTTTGTGTGTGAGCAAATACTACATAATACAATGTATAGACTGAAATCATACATAGTAATTACAATGAAATTTAACATAAAGAATTGATAATGCATTGAGGTGTGAAGGGAAAGGTATCAGAGATATAGGGAGAGAAGAAAAGAGAAGAAAAGAGAAAGAATTAAAAAAAAAAGAGAGGAGAGAGGGTTAGTCTGGGTTAGTACAAGAGCATAGCCAGTGTTTATTGAGATACAGTTTTAGATTCCTTTTAAACAGTGGGAGTGAAGTGAGAGATGTAATCTCAGGGGGTAGTTTATTCCATATTTTTCCAACAGCATTGGAGAACAAGCAATCACCTGCTAAATTGTTAGTTTTAGTAGTATGGATCAGAGGTTTGTTAGAAGAGCGCAGGTGTCTCAGGTTAGTGTAAGGTGTAATGAGACTGGAAAGTATTGGGGTTTTGCTAGGTTGGTATAAGGTCTTGTGCACTATAGTAAGCTGTTGGAGTTTGAGTAGAGTGGGGAGTTCGAGCCATCCTAGTTGTTTTAGGTTCAGGCAGTGATGGGTTCTGAAAGTAGATCCTGTAGCAAATCTAGCAATATTATTATAGGATGTTATTAGTTTATTGAGGTTATTTTTAGAGAGATTGGTGAATATGGGTGAGACATAGAGTAGAGTAGAGATTAGGTGGGTTCTAGCTATTGTGGTCCTTGCTAGTGGAGTGAGAAAGGGTTTGATTCTATTTAGTGATCCTATTTTTTTGTTAACTGATTTTACTGTATTGTTGATTTGAGAATCAAAATTGAGATTGTTGTCTATAGTTATTCCTAATAGCTTAGTGGTAAGATCAAGAGAGATAACAGTACCGTTGTTGGAAGTAAGAGTGAAGTGAAGAGGGGTGGACTTTCGGGTTGGTGAGAAGAGTAGCAGTTTAGTTTTCTTAGGGTTGAGGAGCAGGCACCGTTGAAAGAACCATTGTTCTACAGTGTTAAAAGCTTTTTGGGTAATAGACTGGAGTTCGGTTTGAGAGGTGGCACATTGGTGTACAGATTATAGTAGAGTCGTCTGCATATTGAATGCAGGTAGTGTTTGGGATAGCTGTTTGCAGGTCATTAATAAAGATAGAAAATAGAAGGAGGCCTAGGATAGAGCCTTGAGGAACCCCTACAGAGATAGGAAGGTGATCAGATAGTGAGTTTTTTCCAGAGAACTGCCTGTTGTCGGTTCTCTAAGTAAGATGTGAACCAAGTTATGGAGGGAGGATCAAGTGAGAGAGAAGGAAGAATATGCAGAAGAAGTTGGTGATTAACCATGTCGAAAGCTTTAGATAAGTCAATGAAGACTGCAGATGATAGACTATTTTTATTGCGGTTATAGCTGATAGAATTAGTAAAGGAGAGCAATGCAGTGGAGGTGCTGTGGGGTCTAAATCCATGCTGACAAGTAGCAAGTAGGTTGTTTTGGAGAAGGTGGTTTAGTAGTTGTTTATGTATGCATTTTTCCAATATTTTTGCAAGAGGGGATAAGAGTGCTATAGGACGGTAGTTAGAGAAGTCATTGGAGTTCCCACCTTTGTGGAGTGGAATAATATGAGATATTTTCCAGACGGAAGGAACAGTTCCTTCTTTTATAGATCTGTTTAAGAGTATAGAGATGGGACAGGCGATAGCTTTGGCACCTATTTAGAATTTTTCAACGTGAAAGAAGTTCTACAATTTAAAGAAGCACCTTTGCTGGACTAACTTCTGAAAAGCAACTTGCTTCTTTTAACTTGCTACCATGTGGCTGGTTTGACTGTTTGACTCAATGTGGATGCTTTTTCACACTCCATTGGAACTTTCATGGCAGTGTGCTGACAGTTTACACTTGGGGTGAGAAATAGACTTTTCTTTTTACCAGCAATTTTGCTTGAAGAACTTCAAGTGTGGGTTTGGACTTTGACATTTTTAAACATTTGTTTAAGGGAAACATTTGACAAAAATTTTTTGGTGGTTCTTGCTACTGTGGTGCATTTCTGGTGTAAGCAGACTGTGCTTCAACTTGGCATTACTCAAGGAAAAGGTACTGAACTATTTAAATACACCAGCTTTTTATATTGTTTGGCTTTTATATGTGTACAACTGTTCTTAGTTTTTAAGAGAGGCTTTTTTGTGGCCGAGTGTGCTTTGACTTGATGGATTTATACACAGTGTGTAAATACACCAGTTAGTTTTACATAAGCTTTTTGAAAACACACTTGAAACGTTTGGTATTTGTTCACCTGTATTACCAGTACAACAAGGAAGTACCAAGTTTCTAAGGTGGCTTACTGTGACGTAAAACCTTTTGGGTTACCTTGAGTAAACTTTTCTATAACTAATAAAGACTTTTGTTTCATCCTACCATGGAGCCAGGTGGTTTTTGTTCATAGTTGGTGACGTTTATTGGTGGATTTCAAATGGTTAGCCTGTCAGTATTTGTTTCTTTCTGTAAAATTTGAAATAAACATTTTATATGAAATCCAATTCCTGTGATAATTGTAAAATAAATGAACAAAATAGTATGCGCACTTACTGGTTTGAACAATATTTGTGGTAATTTAGGAGATAAAGCCAAGTAATGGAATATGGTATCAGTATGGCTGGTGGTGGCGGCCTAGTTCATTTCCCTGCAGAAAGCTCCATTTGTCCACAATCCTGCTCTTTTGACTCTGGAGGTGCAGTATATGCTATAACCACATGGCATTATTAACAATTCAACACCTTTCAATTTGCTCAGACCTGTACTGAGTGTTATCCGAGGGTATGGGTATTATTGATGGAAGAAGGCATATGGGTGCCAAAATAACATGTAGGTTTTCTGCAAGCATATGACACCCATAAAAAACAGTATTTTGCATGCAATCATATTTCAGATTTTTGTATGACTTATGTACTGTTGAACAAAAGCTGTTCCAGCATTTATATTGTTTTGCTTCATTTACTGCATTAAATAATGAAATAATTAATTAATAAGCCTGGGTTGCATATAGTCTAAACATGTTGCATTTTAGCAATAGGGTTTTACAGTACCTACTTTACAGCCTTCAGCAACTGCAGAGAGTTTGACATTTGTCAGATCATATAGTCTACATTATCAGAGCCATCTGATCTTCAGCATCTGTTATGTAGTCATTGTTGGATATTACTGTGATACAGTATGTTCTACAAGACCGGATTGTAAAGGATTTATGCATTAAGTTAAAGAGAACTGTTACTCTGGCTATTGGTGCAGAGGACTAAAGCCCTGACTTAGTAATGAGCTGCGTCCTGTGGCAAGGATGCAGGATTTGAAGCTTTACACCTTCATTTATCTACTATGTGGCACTAAAAAAGTCACTTAGCTAGATAGTGCTGTGGAGCAAATGGGTAGTTGGGATAAGCTCCTTAATGGCCTCCTAGACTGCATGTCTAGTAACTATGATTCTGTTGTGCTGTTTTCCAGTCACTTCATATTACATAGCTGATCTAGTTCAGTAAAGTTATGACAATATCATCTGCACATTTTTAAAGCAGCACAGACAATATATTATTCAAGGGCAGCAAACACTGCATTTGTAGATGAAGCACTGAAATGCAAAGCTGATTGCTAGCAGCAACCTCTGTACTAGTAATAGTTCTCTTTAATTTAGAATTATTAACATGATTTTTACTTTTGCAGAGTTTCTAAAAAATTAATTGGAATATTTTATCAGGTGGTTAATATTTCTTATGCTGTTATAAACACTCTTCTATTTCATCTGTGCTACACATGACTGGGTCTTATGGTGTGATGTTAGTGATCTGTATACAATTTTATGCGGATCATACAAAGCTACCAATAGGGTGCGTATAATTTATTTCTTCATAACAACAAAGGGTGTACACAATCAATAAAGTCACTAAAACTGCTGGTGAGAGTGGGGGCTATCTGTGGATGAAAGTACCTTATTCTCTTACTTGCATGTGTTTAAACAGTATTTAGTATGGCTTTGGAGGACTAGTGCGTGCGCGCGCGTGTGTGTGTGTGTGTGTGTGTGTGTGTGTGTGTGTGTGTGTGTGTGTGTGTGAACTAATTTGAAATACTTTGGTTATTGTGTGCTTGTATGAATCAAATTTAAAATATGTGACTGCTCATTATTATCGTTTTTTTTTTTTTTGACACAGGCATCTGTAGCTATAATTGCTGGGGATGGGGGATGTCTATGGATAAACATGACTGACACTGCTGAGTAGATAAAGTTAAAAAGTCATTAGTCTGTCGTTGCAGGACTAGTGTGCATTTGTGTAAAGCAAATTGGAATACTTTGCTGTTGTCATTTTTATCACAATCAGACGTGATGTGTTTATTCAATAAAATGGTCAGACCTGTTGAGTATGGATATTAGTGGATTATATTATGGTTGAAATGTTCTGAAATGGATTCTTTTATCATTATTGGTTCATACATTTTTTTCACTACTTACATTAAAAAATGTTCAAAACTACAAATTTAAATGTTGCTGTATTAAATGAGAAATATAACTTAAACCAGACCCTGTACCCCTACTATAAAACAATACAATCAGCCTGACTTATGGAGTACAAGTACATCAAGTTCTTAGGTGAAAACTAGGCTAAGTGCTCTGATGGCCATTTAAAATACCCCATACCAGGATTTTTATTCCTATATTTCCTATTTGTAAATGAATATTTCTTGGGTCATAACAATGAGTATTGCAGGGGGACTCTGCTGAAGAATAGTATATTTAAGCACTGCCTGTGTTCATTAGTAGGAAAGTGGGCAGTCCGTTGTTCTATACTGTATTTGAATAGAGAAAGGGCTAAACTTTGTTTTATGTGAATGGGGAGTCTGTTCTAGTGTAGCGGTATCCTCTGGGATATATACATATCCCTCCAAACTATTTTGTTTGTGTTTCAGAAGAGGTTAGGTTCTCTGGAACCATGTGGCTTGTGGATGTGTATTATGTCCATTAGTACTGTGGTACAGGATGTCTTATAGGCTAGGCACAGATCACCTTGTATAGTGATACAGCTTTGAGGCAGTCCATGTAAGTCATGTGGTTTAGTCCCTATATTCTCTTTGTGGGGAACCTCTGTGGGTGCTCTAGTTGTTGTATACATCTCGACAGGTACATACCAAAGGGGGCATTATACTCAACGATGGATCTGATGAGGTCTGAGCACAGTGGGACAATGAGATCTTTGGACCAAGATACTATCCTTATGCTTATAAGCTGTGCAATACAGAAGAACTTCCTCACAACAGTATTTATTTATTTATTTATTTTTATTTATCCTTCATTGACCAGGTTAATCTGACTAAGCGAATAGCCTCTTTTCAGGGGAGACCCAAGGTAGTATTTAGGGTACATGTGTAGACGGTTCTACCTGACTTCGTCGACAGCGCAGAAGACCGACATCGAAAATCGGAGAGAGAGAAGAGAAAGAAGAAGACCGGACGCCGGAATCATGTGGTGAAAGAACACAATGCAAGAGAGACCGACACGACGGATGAACACACAACGCCCCGAGGATGCCGACATGGGAAGGCTGTGGTGTGAGTATGTATACGTGACGGGACGGGTGGGTGCGCAGGGCATTGTGAGGTTGGTGGGTCTGTGGGGGTGGGGGTTAGGTTAGGGAGTTAGGTTAGGGTTAGGGGGGGTTAAGGGTTAAGTTAGTGGGTTGTTAGGGTTAGGGTTTTAGGAGTAGGAGGGGGGAGCGGTTAGGTGTGGTTAGGGGGAGGGAGGGGGGTGGTTAAGTGGGTTAGTTAGGAGCGGTAGGTAAGGTGTAGGTAAAGAGTTAGAGAGTTAGGGGTAGAGGTTAGGTGGGTGTAGTGTGTGTGTGGGTGTGTTGGTTTTGTTGGTGTTTGTTGTGGGGTTGGGTGTGTTTTGTTTGTGTGTGTGTTGTGTTAATTGTTATGTGTTTGTGTGCAGTGTATGTTGTTTGTTTGTTGTGTATTCGGTGTTCGTGTGTTGTGGGTTTATGTGTGGTTTTGTGGTGGTTGTTTGTGTTGTGTCGTTATGTGTGGGTGGTTGTCGTGTATGTGTGGTAGAACCGTGTAGACACATGTTGGTTAAATCCTAAGTCACTGTCTATGTATGTTCCCAAATCTCAAACTGCTAGATTCTTAGGGCTCTATTATCAATGTAGTAGTTTCCAGGTCCAGTCATTTTTTCAAGGGATACAATAATGGACTTTATGGCATTTAGCCTTAGTGAATGAATCTGGCACTAGATATTTGTTTGGGACAAGCCTTCCTGGAGGTTGGCTGAGTCTTTTTGGGATTCATTAACTGCTCCCAGCTTGAAGAATCCACAGTTTTGGTCAATCAAAGACCCTTGGCATTTGCTTGGACTTCTGAGAAGTAGATGCCAAACAGGAGTGGTCACAGTACTGAGCCCTGTGGGACTTCACTAGTGACTGGTCCTTTTGTGGAGATAGCTTATCATATCTTGACCTCTTTTGGCACCTAAGTACCTATATTCACCCCGGAGGTAACTTCAGTGGCTTTACTCAACAGAGGCACTGGGAACTAAGGTCAGGGTGGTACTATGCCAGGGTAATCCTATGGGTAGGCTTGAAAAGGCACCAGGGCCATTAGCCTAGTACACACCTATGAACCTATCTGTGAGATATTTGGCAATCCATTGGGTGACATAGGGGATTACTGCTAATTTAGTAGACCTTTCTACAACACCTGAATAGGGCATTGTGTCAAAGGCTTGGTCCAGGTCTAGGTAGGTGATGTACATTGTCTTGCATTCATTTACTGCTTTAGATACTCTTTCAAAAATGACTCTTGAAAAATTACACCAGGTTAAGTAAGCATGACCTACTGTTGAGTAAACCAAACTGGGATAGGTCCAGTGTTTGGAGGTTTCCCATGTCCTTAGCAATTAAATCCATGGCAAGTCTCTTTATGGCTTTATATTTGAGGCTGGTAAGACTTCTGGGTCTTTACTTATCCAGGTTGGTGGATGGACCTCCCTTTTGCATAGCTAGGATTGTTGCTGCCCTCCATTCACTTGGTACAAAGCCTGTTTTGAGACTGATGTTGAACAATGTTGTTAGAAGCATGAATAAATCATGAGTCATGCTATTCCGCATACATCCAGGGATATTGTTAGGGTACTATAGATGCAGCATTTTTGGCTTTTGAGAGAGTTTCCAGGACTTGATCCTGTGTGATAACTGGTGCATAATGGTATCTGGATTCAACAGCCACATCTTCACAAGGTAATGGCATGGTATTAGTTTTTATTATGGGTATAGTTGCAAAGCTCTCCTTTGCATGTAGTCTTTTGGTGCCAGGTCATACTGACAGTGGATATTTTGTGTTTTTATGTATTCCCAAGTGATTTTTTAAACAGCCTTAGCACTGTGGAACCGGCCATGTCTGATGTTGGAGGATCTACAATCTCTGATAATGATGGCGAGGTGGGGGGTGGTGCTTGCTGAAGACACATCTGCCCCTTGAGGTTGATGTGTCAGTGACTGCAGATTAGGGCCATTGTTGAGGTAAGGCACGGGACAGTGCCACCACAGCCATGGCTGAGATAGTGAGGGTGATCCAGGCTGTGCGTGATGCCCTTCAGAAATGCATGGCCTATATGTGTGATTCTGAGCACAGACTGAATCACACACTGGAATGTGCAATGTCTTCTATGGCTCACCTGCCAGGGTGAGGTTCCATCCATGTAGCCACCATTTGCTATATCAGCAGATGTTAGATGCTAGCCAGTATAGTCATGGGTGCCTGAGAGCCCACTCCTGCAGTGCTAGCACTTTTTTAAGCAACATCTGTTGTGAAGGTGTCTACTCCCAAGAAAGGCCATCCCCAGTGATCACGGGCATCATCATGCCTCCAATATCAAATCCTCTAACAACTGGATCTGCTCATGCTCAAGCCCTGGTTGACAACCTCTACCTCCTCTTTCCCTCCCCTCTCACTCCCTACTTTATTTCTACTTGCCCACTCTCTGTATACACTCATTATCCTAATTACTATATCCCCCTTCTCCTCACTCTCTCCTGTTACTTTCTTAATATTCAACTTTCTTCCCCTAAACTCTATAGTCCCTCCAATCTCTAATTTTTTTTACTCTCTCTCCTTCTCTGACTACCTTCCATCCCCTACTAGCTTGTTTACCCTTCCTAGAATCCTGTACATACAGGACCAAACTGTGAACCTATATTTTTCTCAGGCTCATCTCTCCTCATATGTTCAGTCCCTATCTAATATATGCTACAAAAAATCAATCTGCCTGGGACAACATAGTCGACAGACAAAGATACTTTACCAGAGATCGTCTGCACCTGTCACCCCTGGGATTCTGGATACTGACTAAGGATCTTGCTGCCCCTATAGTGCCTTTTTTAGGTGAGGTTCAAATGACAAATTCACCACCATAACAGGAACATGCAAGCAAAAACAGAGGGTAGTGCTACTCACTGCTAGAAGTCTAAATCTCAAAATGCACTCCCTCGAGGCACTCCTTAAAATGGAGAACATCAATATCTGTGCAGTGACTGAGACCTGGTTCAAGGCTTCAGAGAGCACCCCTGCATTACCAGGCTATAACTCATACTGTACTTTTTGGCCATCTAACCTGGATCAGAACACCAAAGGCAGAGGTGTGTCCATATTCATTAAGGATATCCACACCTCCAGGCTAGTTGCTCAGCATAATGTATCCGAGGTTATCCAAGTGCAACTAACTCTGGGCAAAACTGCAATCCAGATTGTAGCTTGCTACAGATCCCCCACCATTCCCTAGGATTCCCATTCCTCTTTTCTTGACATACTGGAAAATATTAGGGTTCAACCAAACACCCTAATAATGGGTAATTTCAACTACCCCACCATTAACTGGGAAAACTACTCATGTACCAACTTCTTCGCTCAACGCTTTCTGGAATTCATAAATTCCAATGCTGTGGATCAACTTATCCATGCCCCCACCAGGGGCAACAATATCCTAGACCTAGTCATTACCAACATGAGTGACCAGTGTTCCACCCCTGAAGTCAACTCCTCGCAGGTCAGATCCGACCATAAGCTAATCACCCTTGATATCCACATCCCGCCCTCACCCCCCATTAAGGAAACCATGGTAAAAAATTTCTCCAAAGCCAACGTCATGCTTCTTAAGACAGAAGTGGTGAACTTCATGACACCCATGCAGATGGGCAATACAGTTATGACTGCTGAATCCTACACAAATGCACTCTATAAACACTTACACAAGTGCATAGATTGTGCTATTGCAAACAGAACCAAGACACTATCCTTCAAAAAAAAAGGAAGCCAATCTGGTGGTCCCCTGCCATAAACAATCTCTACAACAAAAGGAAGAAGCTGTTGTAAAAGAGAGTAAAATCCCATGAGTGGAGGAACTCCCTGGTCAGCCTATGTAAGAAGCTGAGATCCTTTATAAGATCTTCCAAAGCTAGCTATGAAAACAAAATTGCCATTGATTTTCAGGACAACCACAAAGCATTCTATAGCTATGTCAAGAATCTCAATGGCAACACCCAGATCTGCTCTGAGTTACAGCACAACAGCACGAAAATTACAGAACTGACTGATATTGCCAACATCCTGGCAGATAGGTTCACTGCTAACTTTACCCTCCTCTCACCCCCCTAAAGAGCCCATATCTATACAGGAAGAATGCAGAGTCCCTGTAATCACAACTATGCAGGTAAAAGCTGCACTCTCTAAAGCCAAAAACAAAGCATCCATGGGACTGGACAACATCCCAGGCTGCGTTCTACATGAACTTCAGAAAGAACTGACTGCTCACCTAGGCACCATGTTCAATCATAGCCTCATGTCAGGCTTTGCGCCCACTGAATGGCACATAGCAACAGTTATCCCACTCCACAAAGGGGGAGCCACCACTGATGCCAGGAACTATCGCCCTATTAGCCTGATGAGCCTGGTTTGTAAGGCCATGGAACGTATCATCATGGAACTCATAAACAAAGACATTGGTAACCTCCAAACTCTGGATCCCACCAAGTTCAGGTTTGTGAAAGGCAGATCATGCCTTCTGAACCAGATCGACTTCTTTGAGGCAGTCACCAAAGCCATAGACAAGATTAAGGTGGTTCACACAGCCTATCTTGGCCTCAGCAAGGCTTTCAACACCATCCCCCATTCCGGAATTATAGCTAAACTCACTAAACTTGGTATAAATCCCTGTGTCACAAGAAGGGTTGCCAACTGGCTCACTGACAGAACCCACACTGTAAAAGTTGCAGACTCCAAATTTGACTTCAAACCAGTGACAAGTGGAGTACCAGAGGGTTCAGTCCTGGGACCTCTCCTATTTGGTATCTACTTCTCTGAAGTATAGGCTAACACAGAAGGTCTTTGGCTAATGAAGTTCACAGATGACTGCAAACTAGGAGCCATAGTCGAGTCCCCAAATGATGTGGACATCCTACAGAAGGGCCTTACTGAGACAGATGCCTGGTGTCAGAGCCATGGCCTCAAACTCAGTACCAAAAAGTGCATTGTCATCCCCTTTGGCAAAACTCTGTACCCATGAACTACCACATAGGCAGCAGTCTCTCTTTTGATAATCACATTGCCACAGTAGTCAGGAAATCCTTCTAAGTGGCACACCTCATCACAAAAGAGTTCTCATCCAGGAAAAAAGAGGAGGTCATTGTTCCCCTCTAGTCAGCACTCATTAGACCCATTATAGAGTACAATGCCCTTTTGTAATGTACCTCACAAGACATCTGCAGCAGCTGGAAAGGCCACAAAAGTACTTCACAAAGAGGATTACTGAGCTGAAACAGATGCCCTACACTGACCGTCTCAAAAAACTCCAGCTTCACTCCATAGCATATCGCCTACTCTGAGGTGATCTCTGCGTAACATATAAAGCTATGTCAAACCCAGAGCTGTTGGACATGGTACACCTAAAGAAATCCCAATCCCTCCGAGCTACATGCTCTAGGGACCTAAACCTTGTCACCACAATAAACAGGACATGCTGGAGCGATAGATTCCTGTCCCAGAGACTTCCCATACTCTGGAACAAGCTACCTATCTATGTCAAGCAAAGTTCCTCATTAGCACTCTTCAAGAAGAATCTTGATGAGTGGATGGGAAATAGGAAATACACCCTGGGGATCACTTCTGTGGCTCTGCTCGACGGGCACAGGAAAATAACTTTCTTGGGTGGCATAAGCCAGGCAGCCTTGTTGACTAGGCTTACTTAGGCCCTTGGGCCAATAGCTTAGTACCTACCTGTGAACCTATCAGTCCTCTCTAAACAAAGTATACCTTATTAAATATTTGCTTATCAATTCCTTTGGAAAACACTCACCTACTAGCTTCTTTCTACTTCTATGTTCTTGTAAAACCTTCTAAATATAGTTCTGTGTTTTCTGTAAAAGCTTCCAAATATTGCTCTCTGTAAACTTCTTTGTTCTGTAAATATTGTGTAAACTCCAGCTATTGTTTACTGTGTAATTTTTGTAAGAACTAATTTGTTCTGTACTGGAGCTCTTCTCCCTAGCCACCGCAGAAAATGGGCTACCACCCCGTCGGACTTTCCCGGTAAACAAAAGTAAATAATAATCATCATCATGCTGGCACATCTAGCAGATGTCATTCAAGGTCATGCAGCACAAAAGCATCCAGGTGGGGTCATTGTATATCCAGTGCAACTCAGGATACAAAAGTTAAATAGTTATATTTCCTCCATGCAGGGGTCACTGAACTGCTCACACATGCTTATTGCACTTCATAGATGCTCAAGTGATTGTATTTACGTAGGGAAGCTTCTTAGACACTCTGAGTAAAAACAGCCATTCAAGAACATTTATTAGATGATGCCTTATTGCCATACCAGCCATGCATTTGGCTTCACACTTTTGGGGTATAACCCCCCAGCCACCATGGATCTCATC